>NW_005200253.1:0-2655 GCF_000372725.1 Emiliania huxleyi CCMP1516 | reverse complement strand
GGGCAGCAAACGCGTCAAACAGCTGAGGAGCCGGCACCGCAGCTGTCGCGAAAGCCCACAATATGTTCGTGAGCTCCTGCGGCTTAAACTCCATCGCTCGTTGCAGCGCCGCACGTTCCAACTCGTTCCACATGATGACCCAGGCGCTGCCGCTCGGCCTCAGCTTGCCCACGGCGTGCGCAATGTTTGCCAGCCCCTGGACGCTCGAAAAGGTTGGCAGGCGCTGCACAGTCTGGCCTCTGAGTCCCCAAAGCCGCTCGCCGTCGCCGCCCAGCAGCCGCGCTCGGTCCGCGCCGCGAGCTCTGCCGAGGCCGGACCAGCAGGTCGCAAGGTTGATGTCGTTCATTGAAGGACCGTGCTGGCCGTAGAGGTGCAGCAGCTCGTCTGTGCCCCTTGCGTGCGAGAGCCGCGTGTTAATCTGCTTCGGGTGGAGCCCGTTGGCGGGGGCTGCCGTCCGGCGAGCACCCGCCATGTGATCAACCCCTGGTGTGGTGACCTTTCCGGGTGTTTTCTTCGGCTTCAGCTGGTATCTCTGTTTGGTCGCGAAGAAAAGAAAATCATACGCGGAAGACATCACTGATCGGCAAGCCAGTCGCCCCAGTCCACTCAACGAGGCTCTCAAAAGTCAAAACGACCCCCACCGGCACCGCCCACACCGCGCACCGCGCACGCACGCACCGCACATGCGCGTGCGGTCTCTCGAACCCACGCGCGCACTCGCGACTCCGACAGCCGACACACACACTGCTCCCGAGAGCGACTCACACGAGCGACCCGGGAAGGGAGCGCCACACCGGTCGCGCCGCGGTCACCGCGTTCTCGGCCGCTCCCCGTCTCCCCGAGCTCTCCCTTGCTCTAACGACTACTCGTCCTCCTCGCTCTCCTCCTCGCTGCCCTCGTCGTCGCTGTCCTCGTCGTTGCTGCCCTCGTCGCTGCCCTCGCCGCTCCCTCGTCGCTCCCCTCGTCGCTGCCCTCCCCGTCAGAGGAGAAAGGGCGTGCTCGGCTGGCTCGCTCACACCTCCATCTTCTTTGGCAGCAGCTCGTCCTGCTGGTCGCCGTGGCCCAACTGGCCCCCGCTCCCACAGCCCCAGCTCCAGACATGGCCGCCGGCGGTGAGGGCGAGGCTGTGGGTGTATCCAGCCGAGACAGCGACGACGCGCTGGCCAGCAAAGGCCTCGATCTTCTTCGGCAGCAGCTGGTCCTCCACGTCGCCGTGGCCCAGCTTGCCACGGCCTCCATCGCCCCAGCTCCAGCCTTTTGCGCCGCGCCACCATCATCCGGTCTCTGCATTTGGATGGCCTCGACCTTCTTGGGCAGCAGCTGCTGCTGCTCGTCGCCGTGGCCCAGCCGGCCCCTATATCCATAGCCCCAGCTCCAGACGGCGCCATCGGCGGTGAGGGCGAGGCTGTGGTCGCCTCCCGCCGACACGGCGACGACCCGCTGGCCAGCAAAGGCCTCGATCTTCGTCGGCAGAAGCTGGTACTGCTCGTCGCCGTGGCCCAGCACGCCCTGCCCGCCGCAGCCCCAGGACCAAAGGGCGCCGTCCGCGGAGAGAGCAAGGCTGAAAAGTCCTGACGCCGCCACACCAATCGCGCGCTCGCCTCCGCTCGGCGCGTAGCCGCGGATGCGTGCCGGTCAGTGCCGGCCACTATGTAGTCATTGTCGTCCCCGTCCTTGCGCGTCGTCGCTCCACACACAGTGCGCGGTGGCTGGTTAGTCTGGTCCTAAGAGAGGCTCTCTCTCTCTCGTTGTCTATGGCTCTTTACAATTAAACATGCCCGAGAGCGAGAGAGATATCTAGCGGGCGCCGTCAACGGATATCTAGCGGCTCCCCTCGCGATATTTGAAATTTGTGCGAGGGCACAGCAGCCTCTTGCCGCCGCTGCCAAAAGTGGGCTGGGTGAAGTCTGAAGACTGAACAGAGTGAAGTTGTGCCAGGCAGGCATGGTGGCGAGAGAGCGTGGCGAGACCGAGAGCCATGTCGCATGTGCATGTGTGCTTTGTTAAGATTGTTATTAAGAACCAAAAGTGGAAACGGAAAATTACACGAGCGATGATCTCACGAGTACTCATAGTCATACAGCGCGGCCTCCAGCTTCCAATGCAGGTACTCGCACTTCGCGTGGATGCCATCCAGCCGGTCCCATTCCCAGAACGGAACTGAAACCAGCGGCCATCCCGCCGCGCGCAGCTGCCGCCGCTTGAGGGCCGTTGCGCCGGTGGGCCGCTGTCCAAAGAAGTGCAACGGCCCATCCACCTCCACCGCCACGTTGTGCCCGCGATAGGTGACAACCGCATCGAGGCTGATTTGATCCATCGTGCGCATCTCCTCCATGGGCGAGAGGTTGAGGGAACGAAGCGTGCTGGCGACGTCGCTTTGCAGTCGCGATGGCGTAACTTCGACGCTGTGGAAGGCCTCGCAGCAGCGCTGGCTGAGAGGGAGGGGAAGCTGCGGCCAGTCCACGCCGCGCTCCCGGAGCCAGACCTGCCACTGGTGCAGCTGAGACAGCTCCTCCACCACGAGGCCAGAACAGCAGTTGCAGAGGCTGACGACGAAAGCGGGGCCGCCAAAAAGGGCCGGTGCGAGGTGGTCCGCCGCTGCGTACGCCCACGCCAAGTTCGCGAGGTCCTGCGATATTAGCCCGCCCATTCGCG
>NW_005200254.1:0-2656 GCF_000372725.1 Emiliania huxleyi CCMP1516 | reverse complement strand
TCGCCGAGAAGCTCCAGGCGGTCGCGATCTAATCGACACGCCGCGCCCACCACCCGCCTCTCGCGACCGCGCGCAGCGGGGGCGACATCATGATCATCATGGGAGGCGTCCGGGGGGGGGGGGGGGGTCCCCTCTGTCCCCTCCATGAAAAAACCTGTTCAGTTTTCCCCAATCAGCGAAAGTTTTCAGAGGTGAAAAAACCACAAGAAGCGCCCCCCCGGCGCCCGGGGTGGCCAGCCGGCACCAACTTGATTCCCGGATGCCCCCTCTCTGGGGGGAGGCGGGGTTCCCCGGAGGCACCATGCGCCGCGCCCCAATGCGGAAACGGAGCTCCGGCGCTCAAAGTCGCTCAAAACACCCACTTCCCGAATGGTTACCGTTGGTTAAAGGGCAAATTTGGAGAGATCTCCAGGAGTACATGCAGATAGACCCTCCAATCATAAGAAAACTCCGACCTGATCGGTCGTACTGACCGCCGACAGATCACTCCAGACAGAGACACGAGACAGCAGACAGGCCGACGTCTGCACGCGGCCGGCCGGGCGAGAGGCTTGACACGATCCGACCCTGCGACCCTGATGCTGCTGCTCTAGCTATCAGACATGCGCGCTGACTGCTGCCACAATGTGCGACCGGTGCTGACCCACTTGGCGGCCTTCCCGGTCAGTGGTGAGGCGCAGTTTCAGAGCTGTCAATCGGCGCGATGCCGCACTGGTCCCACATTGGTGACACAAGACCACCACGTTTGCCGGTCCAAGAGAGAGGCACCGGCGCTGTCCTGAGAAGGTGCATGGTCCCTCTTGACTGCCCATGCGCGCGAGGCTGTGTAGGCATAGCCTCGAGAGTGCCAGCAGCTGATCCGAGGCAGTTTGTGACGCGCATTGCGTCAGAAGCGTGCACGCGCTGGAAGGACACCTTCCTACTTGCCGTACGATCAGGTCGTCACTGAATGCCGAAGACTAAGGCCGCGAGCTATGCAGGCGGTCAGTTGAGCAGCATGGCACGGTCAGCAGCGCCGAAAGGATGTCGCAAGACGTGATAGCATGGCCGCAAGTATGGCCGCAAGTACCAACGCCGAATTCCCATGAAAACAAGTAAAAAATCGCTTCAAAAAGACATGAAAACAAGCAAGCAAAAAATGGCGCGAAAACAGGTGTGTGTACTTTTTGCTTGGGGCGACACTCATGCTGAAATTCTGCAAAAACCCTGGCCGGCCCCTGCGGTGCCCCTACCTACCTACCTACCTACCTACCCTACTTATGGGAAACTAAAAAAGAAATCACAGGATGGGTGAAGGTGGGGTACTATACCAACTTAAAGTGATGGATGGTGGTACTCTCCTGCAACCACAGTCCTTCCTGTGACATGGCAGGCCACTCTCAGGCCCTACAAGCATCAGATCACCCATTTGGGGACGTTTGACATCGTGATTTGTCCGGAAATTTTCTTTTTCTGCTGTGAAAATTCCGGCGTGAAGAGAGGGAAAAACCCGACGGGAGGGCCCAGACCTACCCTACCTACCCCGTCATGAGTGCCGCCCACGCAAAAAAAGAATACACCTGCTGGATGTGAGGTTAATGACCGCACTCCAAGTGATCTGTGAGATCTGTGTGTACTGTGAGGGTGGTCCGCCCGCCCGCAGCGCGCAGGCGCATTTTGTATACTTTAGGCGACCGAGTCCAAAAGTGTGAGATCCAAGTGCTCCCTCTCCCGAACTACTCCACACTCTAACGCAAGAGCTCGAACAATTCTAGTAAAGAGAGGAATCCCTCGAGTACTCAGCGCGCACGTACAAATAAGCGCAATGTGCATGTCCCCACATGGCTACGGGCTCTCCTGTATCGCCTTCCTCTCTCTCCACACGTGCATCGACTCGCAACTCACATATGCAGGCGTCCACCCCCACCATCTCTCTGAGCTCCTCACCGCAAGCCGCCGGGCCGCAGATCCGGCTCGCAAGCCGGGCTGCTCCCGGCGCCGCCCTCGTCGGTGTCGGTGCCTCTTTGGCCGCTGGCACCGCAAGCTGCCCCGGCTGCCTGCGCCGGCGAGACGGCGCCGACGCTGCCGGTGGACGACAGTTCGGTGGCGGTCTGTGGCTTGCTGTCGGTCTGCTGCTGCTGCTGCTCCTGCTGCATGTCGAGGTAGGTTGGCTGCCACGACTCGAGGAGGACGCGGAGCAGGGGCGCCGAGGGGGGCGCGTGCGTCCAGCCCGCCTTCCACGAGACGAGCAGGACGGGGAGGACGATCATCGACTGCATGAAGCCGTAGATCACCTGCCGCCGCGCGGAACAGTCGGGGGCGGCCGAGGGGCGGGCAGGGGTGCGGGTTGCGGGAGGCCGCGCGCCGGCATCGCTGCGGCGCGGCCCGCCTCTGGCTCACGGTAGGCGGAGATGGCGAGGGCGGATGCGACGCCTGTGAAGCCGAGAGCCGGCGGGGGGCTGGGCCGAGGCGAGAGCCGCCGGAGGGGGGTGGGGGGGGGTGGTGGGGTGGTGGGGGGGGTTGGCAAATGGTGGGCGGGGCGGTTGGGGGGAGGGCTGGGCGGCTTCGGCGCTCAATGTTTTTGGAAAGAGGCACTTCGACGAACGACGGGCGACTCGCTTCGGGCGGGAACCCACCCCCGCCCCCGGGGAGGGAAGGCCAACCGCCGGCCGAAAAA
>NW_005200255.1:0-2659 GCF_000372725.1 Emiliania huxleyi CCMP1516 | reverse complement strand
CCCAAAAAAATTTGGGGCAGGTTCCGGTAAACCCCCTCCTGGCTTAGCAGGGCGGCCAAGGGAAGCCCCGGGCCCTCCAAGGGCACAAACCTGGCCCCAAACCGGCCCTTTCTGGGCCAAGGGCGGGCGCTCTCTCCCCCAGGGGGGGGGCGGGGAGCGCGCCTGCCGCTTCTTCTCCCGCTCCCAGCGGGTGCTCTCGCGCTCGGCGTCGCCTCCCTCCGGGGAGAGAGCGCCCGCCTTGGCCCCCTTCTTGTCGCGGCCGCGCGACGTGGTCTCCTCCCGCCCCCGCCCGGCCTCGTGCTTGCTGCGGCTCGGGCCCTTGTCATCGCGCGGCCGCTCGCTCTCGCTGCTGCCGCCCCGAGACAGGGATCGGCGGCGCTTGGCGTCGCTGCCGTTGCTGCCGTCGGACTCATCGCTCTCGCCGCCGCGGTGCTTCCGCTTCCGCCGTCGGTCCGAATGCTTCCGCCGCTTTTTGTCCGACGAGCGGTGCTTCCGGTCGCGCCTCTCGTCGGCGTCGCTGCCGTCGGAGTCCGAGTCGCGGCGCGAGTGCTTGCGCTTGCGCCGGCGCCGGCGGTCCGATTCGCTCGAGCTGTCTGAGCGAGAGTCCTCGCTCTCGTGCCGCCGCCGCCGCCGCCGCTTGCTGTCGCGGCTCGACCTGTGCTTGCGGCGCGGCCGTTCTTCTTCGGAGCCCGACTCGTCAGAGTCCCTCCGCCTCCGGTCGGAGCGACCCTTCTCCTCGCGCTCGCTCCCCATATTTGCGAGAGTGAGCCGCGCGGCGCGACAAGAATTTTTTTTTTTTTTTGAGAGCGCCTTCGTTGTTAATAGTACAAACCCAATGGTCCTCTGCGAGCGGTCCTTCGTTGCAGTCGCACACACGCACACGCCGCGCCGCACCGCGCGCCCGCCCACCGCCCCGCCCAGGCGGGAAAGAGATGAGGAGATGGGACAGCGAAGGGGGAAGCACAAGCACGTATGGGAGGGTTCAGTAATGCGCCACGCTGCCCGGCGTCTCTCACTTTCCGGGACAGCCCCGCCCTTGTGAGGCAGGAAAGTGACGGCTACCCCGTACGCCCTGCAGCTTGCTACCCCGACGCCGACCGCCCATTCTCCCCTCCTCGTTCCCCCCTCGAATGCTCCGGACCCCGACAAGCCGCCCGACGTTGGGCCTCTGCCCCGCACGCTCCCGCCCCGCTGCCCCTCACACACACCCAGGCCCGACATGCACATACAAGACAAACCCGGCGTCCTGCTCTCAAAAGAAAAGAAAAAATGGGAAGGAGGAGACCAGCGGGGGAGACTCCCCGCCTATGCAACACCCCAGAGAGGGGCTGCCATCGCCGAAGCTGTGCCTAAGCATAACTCCCAAACCCGCAGCGGCCCGGGGGGCCTTGGGGGCAGCCTGCCGGACCGCTGTTGCACGGGGCCAAGCACCGGAAGATGAGTGGAATTGATGGATTGGGCTGTTGTCCGTGCCTCCCCTCTATACGTCAGAGTGAGACCTACGCCGCGCCGGGTAAGGAGCGCGCCCGGTCCTCGACGGAGCCGCGCGCCCCAAACGACCCAGGCGGCGAGTAGTCGTCCTCGAACCTTCGACTCGTAGTCGCCCGTGGTTAGCGCCCCTCCTCCCTCGCCCGTCCCTATTCATACTGCTCCCGAGGCGCCCGCGGCATCTCGCCGCCCATCTTCGGCCACGCGTTGTAGTCGAAGATGGCGGCGTTGCGCCTCGCGACGATGGCCGAGTGCACTTGCAGGAAGCGTTTGCGCTCGCTACTGACCCGCCATCGTTCGCTGTCGGAGGACGCCTTAGCGGCCTTGATGTCGAAGTTGGTGTTGAACCACGTCGCCGCCTCGTGCCCGATGCCGCCACGCGTGCTCGCCGCCCATGTCATAAAGTCGCAGTTTTTGGCGTCGCACGCCGCTGCCTTGGCCTTCCGCTTCGTCGCCTCGGCGTAGTCGGTGGCTAGGCGCTTGCCGCTCGCCAGCGGGCGCAGCTTGTCATGGTGCACCGCGGTGACGCACGTGCCGTCGTACACCACGGCGCGCGCCGACTCTGCATAGTTGCCGAAGACGCCGTCGCCCCGCTGGTACGGGTTGGTGTCCGGATCGTGCGCCCGCGTCGGGTCCCTGCAGCCGAGCCTCACCTCCACGACCTTTGCCGAGGCGCCGAAGGCGCGGGCGACGTTCGTGACGTGGGTGTTGAGGGATGTGTGCCCCGTGGCCAGCCAGCCGCCGTAGTTGCACCCATCCCAGTGCGTGCCGTTGAGGTGCTCGAAGAGCGACAGCGTGCGCGGCACTCGCGCGTCGCCGATGTCGCACGGGACGCATCCCGTTAGCCTCGTGCGGTGGTAGATGCACACCGAGTTAGGGCCCACGCCGACGCAGCGTGTGGCGAGGGTGATGGCGCCCTTGGGGTGGTTGAGGTAGCCCTGCGCCTCGTGGAGCCACGCCTTGTCGTTCAGCTCGACGTCCTTGTGGACGACGTCGATGCCGAGCACCGCGCCCGCCCCGAGTTGCTTCGTCGAGCGGAAGTGCGCTCGCGTCGCCGGGTGCACCTTCGGGTCGTTGACGATGGCGTCGAACATGTCTTGCTGCAGGGCGTTGTTGGCGACGTGTTGGAAGTGGCGCCCCGAGACCTGCTCGATCCCCTGTAGTCGACGAG
>NW_005200256.1:0-2661 GCF_000372725.1 Emiliania huxleyi CCMP1516 | reverse complement strand
TCTTTTCCTTTCCTTTCTCTTTTCCTTTCGCTTTCCTTTATATTTTGTTTCTTTACACCGTTTCTTGTACAACCCCGCGTGCTCCGGGTCGGCCCGCCACTCGACGAACTTGCCGTGCTTCACGCGCTCCAGAAAGTCGCCGAACAGCCCGATCTCGCGATCACGCTTGTCCATCGACCGCACCTCGATGCCCGTGTCCTCGAAGTTGTCCTCCGTGAACTGCAGCATCTGCCGCTCCCACTCGGCTGCCGCATCGTCGCCCGGGCCGAACTGTTCGCGCCCCGGCACCAACTCGAAGCTCGCCGCACCGCTGGCACCCACGCTGTTCACCGCCACCGTGCGGCGTGCCCAGCCCTTGTCGGCCAGGCTCTTGCGCCGTTCGTCGTCCACCCCCAGGCCGGAGGCGACTGCGCAGCTCCTTGCACCGCGTGCAAGCGCACGCGGCCACACTTCGACGCGTCCAAGTAAACGCGACCGTCCTCCTCCTCATCCTCGTCGTCGTCTCCGTTCCACTCCTCATCCGAGCTGTCGTCCGGCGCCGCCACCTTGAGCCGGTCCGGCATCGCGGCGCGGCTCTCGCGACGCGCCATGCATACATTGGATTGTCATCACCTATGAGTGCGAGACAGGGCTAGCCGTAGGCAGCTAGCCTCTGAGGAGGGCGTCCATAGACACCTCACTAGACCCCACACACGGTCTCGTCCGTGCCCCGCCGGCCGGAGAGACAAACAAAAAAGAGAGAGAGATTGCTGGAGGTAGAGCAAGCCTGCTCTAGCTTCGCATGTCACTTCCTGTTGTCTGTTGTTTGTTGTGCCCTTGTTTGTTCTCTTGGCACCTTGGAGTGCTGGGGGGGGGGGGGGGGCGACAGGGAGGATGTGGCCTTGAGTTATGTGTAATCTCATCTGTCTAGCGTCAACCCATACCGCGTTGGTGTCCAGTCCGAGCCTGGCTGTTCTTCACCTTTCTACCTACCTACCTACCTACGAAGAGAGACGCCGAGAGTGGGCGACGGCTAGCAACACACCTTCTTTCCCGTGAAATCCCTGTGTGAAAGTGAACGGTGTTCTTTTACGGTCGCACGGCAGAAAAAAATCGGGCAAGGCGGCCTCCAACTGGTTGGGATCTCGGCGGCCGTATCTCGGTCAAACCACGTGTCCTTGGTTGGGATCCCGGATCGCCTCTCTTCGCACAAGCTCAGAGAGCGATGTCTCCGCTTGGCCCCGAGGCATCCAGCACGAACGCAAAGCTCGGCGCCTCGTCGCCACTTCTTGGCTTCGATCTCTCCTCGTTTGTCGAGGCGGCACATAGCGCCCTTGAGGCTGACAAGGTGAAGGGCCAGGCCATGCCCAACCGCCGCCGCCGCGGAACCAGCATCCCAAACTCGCTGCTCGCATCGGTGAGGCAGGAGGTTCTTGTCGAGACGAAGGAGAAGAATGAGCAGGTCGCCCGCACCAAAGAGCTGCGGGCGTGGGGCAAGGGCGAGGCGTGGGTGCCATGTGAGGCGGTGCCAGAGGAGTGGCCCGACCCACCTCCGTATGAGGACATCGGCGTCTTCTCCCTCGAGTGAGTGGTGGGTCGGGCCTCTCCCTCGAGTTCGGATGCGCTGCGGCGCGCTGCGAAAGCGAGCGCGCCGACGGCGTCACCCTTTTTCCGTGCAACGCGGTTCTCTCTCTCCCCTTCGGAGAAGCAGTTGGTGTGCACGCGCTACTAGCGCGTGCCGGTTTATCGGGCAAAATTCTTTTTTACGCTCTTGTTGCCGCGACCAGCCAGGACCCTTTGAAATCATAAACTGCGACGTCCGTGAGGCCCCTACGGCCGGTGGCAGTGAGTGGGTGATTGGAGAGGAAACATAAACTACTATCACCCGCACCGCAACCAGCATGCAGCAACCACGCTCCCCACACCCGGTGTTTGCGCGAAGAGAGGGGTCGAGCGGAGCGCGCGCGACCCCCACCTGTTCTCGGCCTCTCGCGAAGCGTCTCGATCGAGCCGCACAGGTCTCGACGGAGAGAATCGAGTGGGGGCGGCTCGGCGCGCCACTCCACAGCTGCACTGTCACAGCAAAGGCCAAAGCTCCTCGCGGAGTGCTGGGAAATCTTCTTGTTCTTGGGCATGACAAGAGTCCGATCCCCACTCAGCCTGGGTTCCGGCTCCTAGCCGGATAGGGGGTCTGATCCTCGCGCCAAAACGCCCTCGACGAGTGGGTGTCGCCAACCAAAGCGACACGCACTCGAGGGTAGTGCCGACGGGACGCGGCTCGAGGGCGACTCTCGCGAAGGCACGGCTGGCAACCGTGGCGCGGGGCTCGCGTTCGACAAGACCGGGATCGCTCTACCGGCAAACCTCAAGCTGACATGCGCGCCCCGTCGAGCTGACGGCGGGCGCGATGAGGTCGCACGCCAAGCCAAGTTATATGCCAATGGCATGCGATCTAGAATCGGCTCACGCGCCTCTACTCGCATACGCTCACCCATAGAATTGTCACCGCCAGTGAGTGCGAGATAGGGCTAGCGGCTGGCGGCTAGCCTCTGAGGAGAGTGACCAGAGACACCTCACACGACCCCACACACGGTCTAGTCCGGCCTCGCGGTCGGCGGAGATTGCTAGAGGACGAGCAAGCCTGCTCTAGCTGGACGCGTTCGGCTCCAGCGCGGAGGGCGG
>NW_005200257.1:0-2661 GCF_000372725.1 Emiliania huxleyi CCMP1516 | reverse complement strand
CCCCAAACACCTCCCCCCCCCTCCCCCTCCCTTCACAGAACGAGCCTGCCCCGGGCTCCACGACGGACGAGGCGGGCTCCACGACCGCCACGGCCCACTCCAAGATCGAGACCGGGATCGGTAAGACCTACCCGACTACCTCCAAGCTCAACATCGGCGCCTACGCCGAGCTCGCCCCAATTGACGAGACTTCCGGCGCGACCAAGATCGGCGACCCCTCACTCGAGGAGAGCTTCACGACCGCCACGGCCCTCTCAGAGATCGATGCGGCCTCGCTGCTCTTTCTCCACCCTTGTGCAGCCGTGCTGGCGCTGCTCCTCGCGGCGTTCCTTGAGCCGCTGCTGCGTGGGCAGGTCAAGAAGAAGAGGGTGGAGGCAGGGCCGCAGCCACGCAGGGATCTCCGCACCCTTGCTCTCAAGCATGCGTGCTCTCCGAGTTGGCATTGTGATCCTCTTCTTCCTGCAGGGCGTATGCGGCACACCAGCGGCACCGCTCCAGCCCGTCAACGTCAGCAGCCCGTGCTCGCTCACCGACGAAAGGACGCGCACATACTCCGCGCCTGTTCTCAGTCTCGCCAGCTCTTTTTGCGGCGCTTCGCGGGTGCGTGCCCATCCGCCTCTGTATGGTCTCGGTTATACACGTTTTTGGATGCCGTTGGGGTTACTCACACCCGCACGAGGTAGGCGGCGCGCAGCGCCGCTCTCGCAGGCTGTTTTTGACTGTGTTTCTACATTTTGTTTTTTGTTTTATCAGTCTAGGAGCCCCCCCCCTCAGAGGCGGCGGACGGGCGCCCACTGGCCGAGAGATCAAAACACGACACCCCTCGACACACCCCTCGACACTGGTAAGCATGGTCTCAGCCTCGACAGGCCTCGACAGGCCTCGACAGGCCTCGACAGGCCTCGACAGGCCTCGACACCTCTATCCCTCGACAGCAGCTCGACACCCTCGACACCGGGCCTCGACACCTCGACACCAGGGCTCAGCCCCAGTGCTGCTACTGCGACGGCGGCGACTGTCTCGTAGACGGCGTTGCCTGGTGCCAAAACGCAGTGGACCAGCCCCTTGACGGGAGGGTTTGATCCCTCACTGGTGTGCCTTGAGGGTCGATTCCGCAGGGTATGGGACCCCCCGACGGGACCCCTCGTTCATCTCGCCCTCCCTCACTGGTGTGCCTTGGCCTTGCAGCGACGGCGAGAACAACAACTGCATGGCCGATATGGTCTGTGGCCGCCACAACCCCGAAGACGACAACGCTTTCAAGTGCTGCAAGTGCGACGCCAACGGCTGTCTCGAGGACGGTCGGTCGGTGTTGCCTAGTGTTGTACGTAGACGCACAGCGTACACTGCGCACGTAGCGACGAAGAGCCTAGCCACTCCCTGTGGGCCAGCGACGCATGTGCGGGGGCGACAAGCCCCGAAAATTATTTTTTCGAAACGCCAGGAGCCTTCGCCAGGTCGTGTGAAGAGCACTGATGCCGCAGTGAGTGAGTGGTCCCGGGCCCTGCGGGGAACTAAGTCGGCGCAAGTTAGTCTGTGAGCTGGACGAGGGCTAGTGGTGCGCCGTGTCGGATCAAGTGGTGAAGTGCTCCCCCGGGAGTCGTGGTCGGAGGCCGGGACACTACGCGCACTAACTTAGTGTGCGGAAGTGAGTGCCTCCGGCCGGCCGCGAGGGGAGTGGTCCGGCGGGCCGCTCGTAGTGCCCTTCGCCGGCGGACGGAGGCGGGCTCGGCTACTACGCGCACTAACTTATTGTGCGGAAGTGAGTGCCTCCGGCCGGCCGGGGGGGAGTGGTCCAGCGGGCCGCTCGCAGTGCCCTTCGCCGGCGGACGGAGAGGTGGGCTCAGCTACCACGCGCACTAAGTTGGTGCGCGTAGGGTAGTGAGTGGGCCGCCGGCGAGCGGGCTAGTGGGTGAGTGCCTCCTGCCACCCCGCGCACTAAGATAGTGCGCGTAGACCGTAGTGAGTGGGCCGCCGGCGAGCGGGCTAGTGGGTGAGTGCCTCCTGCCACCCCGCGCACTAAGATAGTGCGCGTAGTGGGTGGGCCGCCTTCTAGTGGTCGGCGAGGCCGTGGCCAGTGCCCCGGCCCTGCGGCGCCGCCTAGTGAGTGAGTGCTCGCCGACCCTCCCCACACTAAGTCGGCATCGGTGCTGTGTTTTTTAGTTGGCGAAGGCTCCTGGAAACGCGGCGTTGTCGCGTTGGAGGAAGGAACTCCCCTGAGAGCCCTGGGGGCAATGGGCTGCTGCTCGAGCCGCACGCACCACTTCGACGCGGACGAGCTGGACAAGCCCTCGAGCGGCGAGCTGGACAAGCCCTCGAGCGGCGAGCTGGTCGAGCGTTTAGTGCAGCAGCACGCAGCAGCAGCAGCCAATCAGAGTGAGGGCGAGGTCGACTGCTGGGCCCCGATTGGAGCGGGCCTGTGTCCGATCTTGCCTCTGCCTCTCAGCATCAGCGCGGTGCGCGCCGCGCTGGGAGAGGGCTGCTCGGACGAGCTGGCCGCCTTCGTGGAGAGGGAGGCGCGTCGCGAGTACACCGAGGCGTCGACGGCCTTCGAGCTTGTCGTCGCCTCTGTCGCTTACGACAACAGCGGCGTGATGCACGCCGTGAACGGCCTGCTCGCCCGCGTCGTCGCCTTTGTTCGCGCGGTCGCCGCGCGCAAGC
>NW_005200258.1:0-2668 GCF_000372725.1 Emiliania huxleyi CCMP1516 | reverse complement strand
TCGGCCTATCTCGGCCAGCCTTGGGCCATCCCTCGTCCACCCTTTGGGCCCACGCGCCCAACCCACCTCGGCCCACGCGCCCAACAACCATGGGCCCACGCGCCAATCTCCTATCAGTGGTCGATGGCGGGCCCATCGAGTGCCCTCCCGCCATCGCCTCCGGCAACGCCCCAGTCGAGTCGGTGTCATCAGTGACAGGTCCATCCGACCGCAACCGAACCCGCCCGACATCCTCGGCGGCCGTCTCTCAGACCCTACGCCACGCGGGTCGAAGGGTCGGAGATTGACCGTGGAGCGCGCCGCACTCGCCTGTTGCCCCACACGAAGACCACGATCCCCATTTAGGACGGGTAGTCGTGCGGGGCGCTCCCAGCCACACCGACTTACTCGGGAGCATGTTGACGGCGCCACATACCTCCATAACTACTCGGAGGGCGGCATGTCGTGGCCCGTCCCCCGCCCTTGAGGGCGTCGAGACGGGGCCGACCGCGTCTGCCGTAATTAACGGCGGCGAGTGAGGTCGACCCTCGCCCATACCTCCATCCACGGCCATGCGACACGCGGAAGAAAGCTGAACGGGAGCCTAGGGTCGGTCGGCAGCAGCCCGCCACCTGCAGGCTGCTGCTCGACCGCCCCTGGAATCAAAGGCGGGGATGCCAACCTCTCGTCTGGCCCACTGAATGTATGTCGCCCGTACCCGGCCGCTGCTCCCGGCAGTAACACGAATACGGTTGACTGTCCATCCGGACATTCGAAAGTATCAACTCGCACCCGGTCCCTGCTCCCGGCAGGAACACGAGTACGAGCCAGCTGGGTTCTGCTCCCGGCAGGACCAACAGCTGAAGATACTCTCGTCTCCCACGCTCGGTCCCTGAGACCAGTTACACGAGCGCGAGAGTCAGCCGGGCCCCGCTCCCGGCAGGACCACAGCTGAATTCAGCGAGCGTACAGGCTCGAGGTGGCATCGCCTCCTGATCCGCAGCGGTTGCGTCGCTACGAGTAGTACGCTCGCGGTTCACCACCCTGCACCGAGCAGAGCGCGGATCCAGAGCATATTTCATATAGATCCGCAAGGCAAACCACGGCGACCATCCCGCTGACCACAGCAGTCCATACTGTGGCCACGGCCTCGCGTCGTTGCTTCCACGCGCTGTCTGCAGAGCCCGTCAATACAAAATCCCCGTCAGGCGCAGACCCGTCTGAAGCCGCTGCTGACGCACAGCCGGCGGGTCAATCAGACACTGGGTGCTGGCCGTCGATGGGCTGAAGATGGTTGCAAGACAGCGCGCGAGGAACTGAAGCAGAATGCATCGGTCTGGGTCCTATCGACGCCAGACTCGACCATATGCCGACTACCTGCCTCCATTGCGGAGGTAGGCGAGGATGGACTGCCACTTGGCATCTGTCCAAGTCTGGGGAACCGCACTGGCATCAAAGATAGTGCCAGAGAGGCGCCCCAAACCACTGCAACGGTAACGACACTGGCATAGCTCGCCGGATTGTTGGCCTCGCAATGGCGACCCACCATCGAGGCGTCAGCGGCCGAGCAATATCGCAGATGCTGTCGCGTAGGCCGGCCGGGACCACATCTGTGAGCTGACCCAGCAGAACCTCGACGACAACAGACATTCAACGCACACCAGTTACTTTGACTGTGCGCTGACTCACGCGTCCCCGCGCCCGTAGAGGAAGCGAGGCAGTCGAAAGACGAGCGCGGTGCCGTCAACGACGACACTCGGCTCGGCTGCACCCACCGCCACCACGGCAATCGCACCGACAAAGACGATAAACGTAGAGAACCGCAGGAAAGCATGGCACCGCACGCGCCAGCAAGGCACGAATGACGTCTGAGCGAAGCCAAGCCTCTCTGCGACTGCGACTGTATCTGAAGGCGCGGTAGCGGTAGACGGGCAAGCCACAGCTGGCAAGATGCCGATCGCCATTGACCTTGCTCGAGCCGCGGCGAGCCCTGAAAGTGGAGCGTGTCAGGATCGATTGCTCGGCTGTGAACTGACCTCGCTGTGAATGTGACCGCCGTCACAGACACTATTGTCCATGAATGGTAGACTGAGAGTAGAGTAGAATCGGGTCGAGCGACCGGCCCAGTCGACCGTCCCCTCCCCTCAGCAGAGCGGGCGAGAATCCTAAAGGATTCACGCCTCACGAGACAGGAAGGTGCAAGTGCTCCAAGGTGCGTCAAGCGCTCGTGCTGGTGATTCGGAAAGGAGCCAACGAGGGGCAACCGCAGGCCGGCTTTTGTGTGAGTTCAGCAATGAATGAAGAATTAGATCACTACCGCCGAAGCGCAAGCGCTTGGAGCAAGGGAACTGCCACGTATGGGTCCCAGACTAGCACCCCACCTCGCGAGCCGACGTTCTGGCTCAGCGAGGCTGCTGCGGAGCACTCGGGGCCGACGTTCTGGCCCAGCGAGGCCGCTGCGGGGCACCCGGCGGCTCGGTTCGCTCATCAGCGCAAACTCGGTCGAGCAGAAAGTAAGGTGTGTGTGTAAAGGCGGCGCGGCACGGTAAGGGTCGGCGGTAAGGCGGCGCGGCGGCAGCAGACGGCAGGCAGGACATCGGACGGCGGGACATACGGTACGGCGGGCGCGGCACTGTAGGAGCGGCGGTATGGCGGCACGGCGGTTACGGACGGCAGGGGGTACGGCAGG
>NW_005200259.1:0-2671 GCF_000372725.1 Emiliania huxleyi CCMP1516 | reverse complement strand
TCCCCGTCTTTGTAGCCTGGCGTTTGTGTGTGTGTGCCCCGGTTTGTGCCGCGTCCCGTGCCCCCGAGTTCATTTTCCAATGTATGTGGCTCTTACGTACACTCCCGGAGGAGGACTGCTGACAGGGTTTGCGATGAGGAGTGACCCGAAGGGTTTCTCGGGGTTAGTGCACCACTAACCGCCTCTGCAAGAGCACTACGCCTCAGCGGGCTCATACTAGCACCCACCTCGCGAGCCGACGTTCTGGCTCAACGAGGCTGCTGCTGGCGCTCGGGGCCGACTTTCTGGCCCAGCGAGGCCGCTGCGGGGCACACGGCGGCACGGGTCACTCCTCAACACAAACTCCGTCGAAGCAGGAAGTATGGAAAGGCGGCGCGGTATGGTAAAGAACGACGGCACGGCGGACAGTAAGGAGCGGCGGCATAACGGCAACGGATGGCGGGGCGTCGGTCGGCTGGGCAGAGCGGGCAAGCGAGCAGCGGGGCGGCGGGAGGGTGAGGTGGCGGGGTGTTTCACGAGGAGGTAAAAAGTCGGACGCGAGCGGGCGAGGTAGCGGCGAGGCGGCGGGAGGGCGACGGGCGAGGGGGGTGGCGGGTTGGATCACGAGGAGGTAGAAAGTCGGGCGCGAGCGGGCGAGGTAGCGGCGAGGCTGCGGGAGGGTGACGGGCGAGGGGGGTGGCGGGTTGGATCACGAGGAGGTAGAAAGTCGGGCGCGAGCGGGCAGGGGAGCGGCGAGGCGGCGGGAGGGTGACGAGGCGAGGGGGGTGGCGGGTTGGATCACGAGAGGAGGTACGGTAGAAACAAGAAAGTCGGGCGCGAGCGGGCGAGGTAGCGGCGAGGCGGCGGGAGGGTGACGGGCGAGGGGGGTGGCGGGTTGGATCACGAGGAGGTAGAAAGTCGGGCGCGAGCGGGCAGGGGAGCGGCGAGGCGGCGGGAGGGTGACGAGGCGAGGGGGGTGGCGGGTTGGATCACGAGGAGGTAGAAACAAGAAAGTCGGGCGCGAGCGGGCGAGGTAGCGGCGAGGCTGCGGGAAGGTGACGGGCGAGGGGGGTGGCGGGTTGGATCACGAGGAGGTAGAAAGTCGGGCGCGAGCGGGCGAGGTAGCGGCGAGGCCGCGGGAAGGTGACGGGCGAGGGGGGTGGCGGGTTGGATCCCGAGGAGGTAGAAAGTCGGGCGCGAGCGGGCGAGGTAGCGGCGAGGCTGCGGGAAGGTGACGGGCGAGGGGGTGGCGGGACATGAAAGAAAAAGCAAAACTTCCCTTTACACCGAACACAAGAAAACACAGATCCGACACACACACTCACACACACACTTCGCCCCGCCCGATTGGCAAAGGAATCTTCGCTTGGCGCTCAAAATTCACAGACCATGATTCCACGGTCGCTTGTTCAACCCGCCCTGGCGGCGGCCCTCCGGAGGCTCCCGCGCGGCCCCCGCCGGCCGCGCCGGCCCCGACGCACCCCCGCGCCGCCCGCGCGCGCACGCGCGGCCCGCACGCGCGCCGGCCGCCGCCCGCGCCCCGCTGCGCTGCGCTGCGCCAACCCTCTCGCCTCGCGCCGCAGGACGGCCGCGAGCGTGGCTCTTCACGAAGCTCCTCTACGCGGGCATCATCCACCGCGTCATGGTGCACGTCTCCGCGGCGGCCAAGGTGGAGCATGTGGCAGCGCCGCCCGGCTTCAAGCTTGAGGGCGACGACGAGTTCATGTTCGCCTTCCACGCCGCCGTCGACCCGCAGAACCACACGCTGCTGGCCTTCGCAGTATCTCACCTTTCCTCCCGTCAGGCCGCTCGCGCACCATCACGCTCATGTTCGTGGCGTACACAGTGATGTCGCTGTGGCAGACGCTCACCTATGTCCCAGACACCGACGGTGCGTGCGCACCTTCTGCGGCGAGAGAAATAGCCCACACCTCACCAGTTCTGTGATCTGTGCCTGTGCCTATAGGCGTGCTGCAGGAGGCGCCCGGTGCGAGGCTTCCCCACGGGAGCCTAGGCCTCTAGGAGCGAGAGGCAGCTAAGAGCTGAGCCTTTCCGCCAGTGGTGCATTGCACGCATCCGCGGATCTCGCGCCCGGTCTCTCTAGTTCTCCCACTCTCTCTGCCTGTCCCTCGCGCGCTATGAGTGAGCGTGTGTGTGCACCGCTTGGTGTACGCTCTCGCCTCATTTATCGAAGCATGTGGGACAAACGCGGCGGTGTGTGATTTCATAGTGCGACCATGAAATCATATGCTGTGAAATCAGGCGTGTGATTTTCATGAGAGAGGAGTTGTGATCTCACGGTTCCATGACTTCATGGCCAAAATCCATGATATCATGGAAGGGGGGGAATTCAGATGGGGTGGGCCGTGTGGGGCGGGCGGGGGGCGCGGGGCGCGCGGTGCACGAGCGCGGAGTGGAGAGAGATGGGCTCAGGCGGGAGAAAACGCGTCGGGCGAGAGAGGAGGCCACGCTGCCACGCCCCCGGCGGGCCACGGGCAGTCGGCAGAGAAAGAGAAGACTACACCGACTACACCCGGAGAGAAGGCAAGAAGGAGACGAGACACGGAGAGTCGAGAGAGACACAGAGAGGAGAGACCGCAAGAGCCCCCACAGAGAGAGTCACAGGAGCGACGCTATTCGACTATCCGTATGTGTGAGGGGAGAGGGAATGGTACACACCGAGTGTGACTAC
>NW_005200260.1:0-2671 GCF_000372725.1 Emiliania huxleyi CCMP1516 | reverse complement strand
ACGCCTCTGCCGACCAAATTCTAAATAAGGGTTAAGGCTAGGGTGCGCAACAGCAAGACTGGATGCGCCCAGGCGGATCTGGCTAGCCAGGCTGGGCCCCTCGCAAACGACCCGCGAGACACCGCTCGCGATTATAAACAAATCGGCTATCAGCAGCAACTGGCAGACCGCGCGAAAACGCCTGTGTCGACCAAAATAAGGCTAGGGTGCGCAAAAGCAAGACTGGATGCGCCCAGGCGGATCTGGCTAGCCAGGCTAGGCCCCTCGCAAACGACCCGCGAGACACCGCTCGCGATTATAAACAAATCGGCTATCACCAGCGACTGGCAGACCGCACGAAAATGCCTGTGTCGACCAAATAAGGGTTCGCGGTCTGCCTCCCGCGCCCTCCGGCGCCTGCTGCTACTGCCAGTCGGCCGGTCGGGTCCGCGCGACGGCTCCATCCTCGAGACGTAGCGGTCGCTGAGCGCTTTCTCGACCGCTACGTCTTCCAGTGCACCCACCCACCGCGACCCTCGAACCTGCGCTGCGCGGCGCAGTTGCTGCCGAGCGAGACGCCCCCGCCCGCGCAGGGGCGGCATCACCGACGCTACCGCATGGCCGAGCAGCGAGCAGTGTGTGCCGCAGTGCCCGTCCGGGCCCTCTTGCAGCTGCCTCTATTGGGCGTAAACCGCGGATATAAGGGTCTATACGGAGGTGGGTGGCCTCTTAGAGGTATGGGAGCCGCTGGCACCGCGCTGGGCGCCGCGGATGCACGTACGAACATTATGAAATCGGGACGATTTTGACCCAAAAATCACAAGGTGCAGCAGCAACTGGCAGACCGCGCGAAAACGCCTGTGTCGACCAAAATAAGGCTAGGGTGCGCAACAGCAAGACTGGATGCGCCCAGGCGGATCTGGCTAGCCAGGCTGGGCCCCTCGCAAACGACCCGCGAGACACCGCTCGCGATTATAAATAAATCGGCTATCAGCAGCGACTGACAGACCGCCACAAAAACGCCTCTGCCGACCGAAATACGCTATACGGATATTGTGCGCAAAAGCAATGCTAAGGCTCCGGCTCAGGTCGCGGGGCATAGCTCGGGTGTAAACGGGGTCTGGGGCGGATGCCCCAGCGGCCCGCCGCAGGCGCCGCCGGAGGCCCTGGCCCGCCGCAGGCGCCGATTTTTTGGCGTTTTTGCTCAAAATTGAGATATTTCTCATCAAATTCTCATCAAAATCGAGCTCGCTACGAGCTCTCTAACTGCAGGACAGCATCTCCTCGTTGAGCCCAGCGGCGCCCGTATCGCCCACGCCCACATTCTTCTTCTTCTTCTTGCCCTTCTTGCCCTTGGCCCTTGCTGCACTTAGCCGCTCAACCTCCGCCAGCAGCGGCTCCTTGGCATGCCGCGCATTCTCCATCTGCTTTGCTTCCCACGCTGCCGCTTCCTCTAAAGCAGCGCCGCCACTAAGCGGCACAACCAAGTTCTCGCACTGTTTGCATGAGCATGTGTCTTGCTTGGCGCGGCGCACAATCCGCGCGCGGCGAGTGAGGTGCGTGAGAGCAGAAGACTCGCAGGTCGGATGGGCGGTGACGCCGTCGAGCGACGGCGCAAAGGTCAATCGCTGCTGCTGCGCCAACGAGAGCGGCGACACGAGGCTGCTGGCAGCTGGCAGAGCGAATTGCGATTCCGGCGGCCGCCGTCAGCCCGCCGACACCGACGGCCGAGCTGAGGTCAAACTCCGCCACAGGTCGGACCATCCGTGCGTCAGCCATGGGACGAGACGTCTGTGTGCAGACAGCCCGCCACCCGGGCGATAGAACATGCCAGCTGCTTGCAGGGCTCTCGTGGCCCGTGGTGAATAGGGCGGGCTGCGGCGGGCGCATAAACTATTCACAGCTTATGAACACCGGGAAAACTAAAGTCTGCAGAAGAGTTCGAGTGGTCTTCGTGCTCAGAAGGATCAAGAGAGCTCTATTCACACCCTTTGTGCGTTGAAGACCACAGGCAATGCCCGTTTACACCCAACCGACGAGTCGCTGGGCCCTCTGACCTGAGCCGCAGCCTGCGGTGGCTGCTGCTGCGCAGCAGATCCAGCCTACCGGGCTCTACTGTATAGGGCAAGCGGCAAGCACGGCGGGCCACAGATTTTTTTTTCCTGCGCGCGGAGCCGTGCATGTGCATCGTGCATGTGTGGCGCTTATCCTTCACAATTCGCAAGGAGGGAAACTTACGCTCATTTCTCGGAAATGATGGGCGGGTTACCCTCAAAGTCGGCGAGCTCGATGGGCTTGAACTCCTTTACGTACATGGCCCGCAGCACGTCTTTGGGCGTCTGGTTGAGCCTCTCGAGGTAGAGCGCCTTCTTCGCCTGCTGCGACTTGTGCAACCATATCGGGTAGAAGAGGAAGTCGCCCACCGGCGGAGAGAGCACGTTGAGCAAGCGGAACTCCTCGGGGTGCTCGTCTTTGAAGTGCATGAGCACGATGACGTCCACGATGGCCACGTCGATCCTTCCGTTTAGCACCGCGTCGAGGCTGTCAAAGTGAGACCCTGTCGGACGCACGAATCGCGGGCACGTGATGTCCTTGTCGGCAGTGCCCCCCGCAGCGTAAAAGTACTTCTTCCATGGCACGTCCCACTGCTTGGCAAATGCGACCAGGGCGCCAGCTCCGCTGGCCGCGCAGT
>NW_005200261.1:5724-6868 GCF_000372725.1 Emiliania huxleyi CCMP1516 | reverse complement strand
GGCTGAGGGTGGGGGGCGAGGGGGGGGGGGTGAAGAGCACTGAGTGGCGGCGCCGGGAGGGGGGGGGTCCGTGGGGCAGGGAGCACTCCCGGCGACTCTCGGAAACCTCTCGGAAACCTCTCGGCGACTCTCTCGGTGAATCTCGTCGAATCTCGGCGACTCTCGGCGACACTCTCGGCGACTCTCGTCGAATCTCGGCGAATCTCGGCGAATCTCGCGCCGACGACGCCGAGGTCGCCGAGGGAGGAGCGGACGAAGAGGGGGGGGCGGCCAGAGACGTTGGCGACGAGGAACTGCATCGCCACGTCCTCGCAGTTCATGTGCCGGTCGACGTAGTCGCGGACCTGGCGGGAGATTACCCGAGATTACCCGAGATTACCCGAGATTACCCGAGATCGCAGTTCACGTGTCGGTCGACATAGTCGCGGACCTGGCGGGAGGTTGGGGGAGTGGCGAGGGAGTGGCGGGGACATGGCGGGGACATGGCGGGAGGTGGGGGGAGTGGCGAGGGAGTGGCGACGGGGAGGACCGCGAGCCCCTCTGCTACCGGTCGGTCGAGACGGGTCGTCGTGCCCCTCTGCACGTGGACATGTACATGTGCATGTCATGTTGTTGTTGTGCATGTGCATGTGCATGTGCATGCACATGTCCTTCTAGTGAGGGGCCAAGGCGAGGCCTGCGATGACTGTTCTTGCCGGCGGCATCTGGCGCGATCTCGGGCAATCTCGGGTCATCTCGGGAGACTCCGGCTGCGGCATCTGCGACGGCTAAGAGTGAACGACTCCTCGACGCACCGGCTGCGGCATCTGGCGCGTGTACGCCTCGAGATAGTCCTTGTGCAGAAGGGCCGCCTGTTCGCAGCCATAGCGCTCTGTGGCGCGCGCGCGCGTGAGTGAGAGCTCGGCGGGTGCAGGTGGGTTTGTGGGTCGGCGGGGGTGTGGGACTCTGGCGCGGGTGTGGCGGTGGCGAGAGGAGGCGAGGGGAGAGGGCTGGGTTGGGGGAGGGTGGTGGTGGGTGGGGGGGGGGGGGGGGGGAAACCGAAAAAAATGCGGGGGGTGGAAAAGGGGGTGCGGTAAAAAAAAAAGGGGTGGGTGGGGGTAGTGCCCCCTTCCTCAGCCCGATCGAATACTCCCCGGGCCCCCAG
>NW_005200261.1:0-1527 GCF_000372725.1 Emiliania huxleyi CCMP1516 | reverse complement strand
GTCTGGTTGAAGGCCGGGCAGAAGCCGATCCCGTCGCGCGCCGCCATCGCCTTGGCCTTGCCCGCCGCGCGCGCGACCTCGACCTTGTTGTCGACGATGAGGCTCTCGAAGGTCTTCTTCTTGGCGACGTTCGCCGCTGCGGCGCGCCTCTCCTTGAGCGCCTGCGCGGCGCACTGCGCGTCGTGGATGATGTCGGCGTTGGTCAACCCAAATGCGCGGCAGGAGGGGCAGAGTTTGTTGCCGAGGACCTTGACGCACCCGACCTCGAGGCGGAGGGGTCCGCCGACATCGCCGCTCGCGTAGACGTTGGGCAGGACCGGGAGGTTGCAGACGAGGTTCTCGTTCTTCACCTTGAAGAGGATCGAGCCGTCCTTCTCGTCCGACTTCGTGCCCAGGAAGGAGTGGTATCCCTCCTGGATGGAGACCATGTTGCCGAAGTGCTTCTCCAAGAGGGGGGCGAAGTGCTCGATCTGGGCCGCGGTGTCGATGGCGCCGCGCGTGCGTATGGCGAGGAGGCCGTCTGAGTCCGTGGTCGCCTGGGTCTCGCGCGCCTCCGCCTGCTTGCCCCACACGGTGGCGTCGAGAGCGGCGAAGGTGATGGTGATGTTGTCTGGCGCTGGGAGCTGTAGGACGCCACCGCCGGTGTACTGCTCGAGGAAGGCGCGTGCCTCGCTCTCGCCGCTGAAGGCGACGCAGATGGCGCGCGACGTGCCGATGATGGGCACGCTGATCGCGCTTGCCTGCTGCGCCTCGCCGCCTGGTGTCTTCTTGATCAATTGGCGCACCTCGGTGACGAGTGCCGTCTTGTTCTGGATGTCCGGGATGTGCGAGCCGTCGCGCGCCGCGAGCGCGACGTGCAGCAGGCGCTTCGTGCCGCGGTCGGTGCCGGCGGCCGCCGCAGCGGCCATCTGTGCAGCGTCCACCATAATGGTGTCGCCTTCTTTGGCGTCGTCGTCGTTGACGCGCGCGCTCGCGAGCTCGCCGTCGAGGCGGCGCTTCACGCCGAGTCTCTGGCCATCATCGGCCTCTTGCGCGCCGTCGCGGCCGCGCGCCGCGCCCTCGGCAGCGGCAGCGTTGAGCACCGGCGTTGAGCACCGGCGGCGGCAGGCCGGCCGAAGCGAGCGCCATTCAAGTGAAGCGCCGTTCAAAGGCACTCCTTCCAAGGGTCACAAGCTGCGGTCCGATTTCTTTTTTCAGGCTGGCTTCAGAGACACACAAATGTGTATATGAGCTTCCCGGTTGAGGCAACGCTCGCCGCCTCCGCCACCGCCGCACTCCTCGGTGTTCTGTCCGCGCCGCTCATCTCGTCGCCCATCTGCGCCGCGCTGGTCTTTGGCTGGATCGCGTGCATCGGCGTCGCGCTCACGCTGGCGGCGCCACCCGTCGAGCCTCCTCCGAGCGAGGCGGAGTACGAGGCGCACGGGCTGGGCCCGCTGCCCGGCGGCGCGCCGCCCGCACAGCTCTACCTCGACCTGATGAAGCGGATCGTCCTCAACCTCTGCTACCATGAGCAGTCGCACCAAGTCG
>NW_005200262.1:0-2672 GCF_000372725.1 Emiliania huxleyi CCMP1516 | reverse complement strand
CGGGCGGGCACGCGGGACATGCACAGGCGCCAAGGGGCGCAGAACCGACCTAACCCGTCGGAGGTGGGGGGAAGGGAGTCCCGCCGGGTTCCCCTGCGTGAGCGCGAGAGTAACCCCAAGAGGGCTGAAGATGAGCGGTGCGCGCAGGGGTCGGCGTGGACGGGGCGAGGAACGCGCCGCGCGGGGCGCCGCCTCACCGGCCCAAGTGGCGCAGAGCGAGGCGGCGAGAACCGCGAGCGAGCACGTGAGCCCCGTGGCTCCAACCAGGCCCTTCCTTTTTTGAGCAGGTGTGACGCCGCGCGAGCGACGCTCCGAGATCGCCCGAGATAGCGCGGCGCGGCCCCGAGATCGCCCGAGATAGCGCGAGATCGCCCGAGATTGCGCGGCGCGGCCCGAGGCGAGGTGGGTGGGCTGGGAGCGAGGGGGCGGAAGTGTGCAGTGCGGTAGATGGTCAGTCGAGGCGCGTGAGCCGGACTTGTGGGCCGGACCACCCAAGTCCTTTACTCTGCGTTGTTGAGCCAGGACTCAACATACTCGTTCTGTCGCCGTCCCAAACTGTCACTCCCCTTTCTTTCTCCCGGCCGGGGTGGGGCGCGCGCGGGGGCGGCGGGTGTGCGGGATGTCTGTGGGCCCGAGAGCGATATGCCATGTCCGCCTTGCGTTTGTTCCATTCGAAGGCTAAGCTCAGAAAAAGAACGAAGTTACCCGGCCGAGGACCCGAGTTCCCGGGCCCGGGCTGCCGGCGGGCACCTGCGCGCTGCTTTTCATCGATCGAGAACCGCTCCGACGCGGAACACGGGCCGGAACTTTGCAGGCCCGTGCATACTGCGGAGTCGCGGAGGGCTGCTGTGGCCGAGGCCGAGGCGCTGACGGCCGGCCGCTTGGCAATGACGACCCCGGGGGAGCAGAGCTGCACGAACCTCTCTGAGAAGTTGGTGTCCATCCGGGACTGCTCCACTACTCTCTCAGGACAAGCAGTTTGGTCCTCAGCCGTGGGCTGGTGGTGCTCGCAGCAGGACCTAGTGTCCAACACGTACCGCCTTTGCGACGTTGATTGATGCGACTGTCACTGTGATGGCATACCTACCGCGGGTACCGGCACCGGCGTTGCGTAAGATCGCAGGAACGGCGAATCCTTGCCCCCATGCTCCATGCTTCGAAGATTTACTAGCAAAGGCGCCCACCTACTGCGAGGAGTTGCTTTCTCGTGTGTGTGTTAGTACACACAATAATGGGTGGATGCACACTACTTTGTCCCCAAGCACGAGACCTCGGTACTCGAGTAGGGGGGTACGGGGCCCGGCCGCCAGCGATTGCCGGAGACGTCCGGCTGATGCTGCGCGGCACGCGCGGCGTCTTCTTCTCGCTGCAGGCCGGATCGGCGGTAGCCTGGTCGCGGCTCAATGTGGGCGGCAAGACGCCCCCCATCACATGCGGAGGCGCCAGGATGAGCGAGCAAATTGCCAAAAACATTCGCGGCGAAAACCCCGACGTCCCAGTCTCAATCATAGCCCGGTACCCGCTGCTTGACCCGTACGTGAAGTTCCTGTCTGACTTCCACGTTTACTGCGCCGTCATTCTCCTTGCGATCGTCATGGTACAGATGCTGCGCAAGGTCAAGGGCGACTCTTTCCACGTCGCTCTGGGCCGAATCCTCTCCTACCTGATCGCCCCGCACTATGTCTTCATCGGTCTGCCCGCGCCGCGCCCGCGCCGTGTTTACACGTAGAGAGTTCAGCCCATCCCGCGCGCTCCTCAGGCTGCTTGCTCAACTACCACGCAATCATGCTCGACGTCACCGACTGGAAGCTGGCGCCGCCGGCTTCCGACTGGCGGCTGCAGGTCTCCTACATCATCCCGTTCGCCATCAACACACTCGTGGCGATGTGCATGGGATTCTGGCTCTGCCGGTACAGATTTATGCCGCCGTGGACGGCGACGCCGCTTAAATACCTCTCGCTCTTCTCGGTCTCCTTCTGGCTCACGGTCGGCGTATACCAGACCGGCTCGCAAGCCTTCGGGCTCGGACTCGGAGCCTTTGGCCTGCCTCCCGAGAAGGCCGTGCCCGGCGGCACCACCGACAGCCAGGACTTCTTCAAGGACATCAACCTCATCGTGCTAGCCGTGGGCACTATGCAGGCGGGCCAGGATTTTGTCGCGTATAAGTGCCTGTGCCTCGTCGAGGCGAGCGGGACCAAGGAGCTCGCGTGGAAGGATCTCCACAAGTGGGCGATGATCGACCTCGCGTACCAGGCGTCGTCCTCGCGCTCTCCCCCGCCTTTCCCCCTCGCACCCATCCTCGCACCCACCAGCGACCCGTGACACCCCCCGCATCTAGGCGGGCGTCATCTTTGCCCTCTTCCTCGCCTTCTTCCCGTACTGCCTCTTCGGCCTGCCCGACTGGACGTGCATCGAGTCACCCTTCTTCGCGGCGCCGCTGATCAGCGTCTTCCTCGTCCCCGTCATGCTGCAGGCAAGCTGGATCGCCTCCTTCCTCAAGGCGCTCTTTGGCGGCGACATTGCGAAGTTCTCGAAGAACAACCACAAGTGGGACAAGCCGGCCGGCAAGACGGAGTGACGACGCTCGCGGGGGGGGGGGGGGGGGGGGGGGGGGGGGGGGGGGGGGGGGGGGGGGGGGGGGGGGGGGGGGGGGGGGTGGGGGGGGGGGGGGG
>NW_005200263.1:0-2677 GCF_000372725.1 Emiliania huxleyi CCMP1516 | reverse complement strand
GCCGGGGGCTGAGCGTCTGCAGGCAGCCTTCCGCTCGCGCCGAAATTCACAGCCCTCCCGGGCCGACGGGGTGCTCCTTGGATCGGGCCCCGCTCCCCGCTTTTCCTGTACCTGGACTGTCCGGGTCAGGAGGGTGAGAGTATTGGGTGGGCGAGGGAAGTACATCTGGCGGGTGGCGATTGAGGGACAGCAAGAGGGCTGATTGGGGGGTCAATGGGCGCGCGGGCGGCGCTTCGTGGTCCTGGGCGAGCAGGGGCAGTGGTTAGGAGTCTTGGGCCTGGAGATATGAGGATTGTCGAGATGTCGTGCGAGAGCGGTAGGTGGGGGAAGGTAGCGCGGCTGGAGAGTGGTGTCCGAGGGACAGTGATGAGTTGTCAGTTGGGGCGCGAGACGCGCGGGACAGTGTTGGAGGCGGCCAGTGAGGTAGGGTTGGCTTTGAGCAGTGCAGCGAGTGTGTGGTCAAGCGTGGGAGTGGCGCGCGAGCACCGGATTTTTTTGCTGTGCGAGTCGAGTTCGTGGCCGGTGCGCGGGAAACTCGCCGAAAACCCGCGCAGCCGGCCGATTGTACGACCGAGGTCGCTGATTGTACGACCGAGGTCGCAGAGCCTTGGCGACGCGACGCGCACGTCGCCAAGGAGTTCGTAAAATGTCAGAGTTTTTTGTGTGTGTGGAGAAGTTTACCTTACCTTACCTTACCTTACCTCAGACGGGGTCCGCTCCGCACCGCACTCGGCAGTGCTCCCAGGAGTCGTCAGACATAGGCACCGCACCCCTCCGCCGGGGGGCTCTCTTGCACTCTCTCTACTCTTAGAATGCCGTGGGGCTCCTCGCATTTTCGCAACCCTGTGCGGCAGCGGGCCCTCTCCGGGTGTGGAGTTGCGAGGGTTGCCCCCCCCCCCCTTGCCCCATCACTTCCTTGTGTGTGTGGAGAAATTTACCTTACCGCACCGCACCGTTCCCGTGCGCCGTGGGCGTGGCGCGTGGCCATCTCTTTAGTCCTCGAGCTCGGCGCCTCGGCCGCGAGCGGAGGGGGCGCTCCATGGCGTCGAGGAGCTCGAGCGACGCGATGGCGTATGCGGCGCGAGCACTAGCTCCTGCACGCCCGCCGCCTCGAGCCGACCCGCGGAGAGAGAGCTGTTCAGCTGTGTTCGGTCTCCTCTGGCTTTGCGGCAGGTGGTGCGACCTCCTGCCAGATCGGTACATCGGCCATATGTCAACCAGCGAGATCCGCGCCGCACGGTGCGACACGAACGCCTCCTCGCCAAAACAAAGGACGTCTGCCACTGCTCCACCCACAGCGATGCCGCCTCGCGCGTCCACACGGGCATGATGCCGATCGGGCTGCCCTGGGTCTACCCTGTATCGGGGGTCTACCCTGGGAGCTTGCCGACTCCGGTCAAGGGCCGCTGCCCACTCGGCGCGCTCGTCGGCGAGGGCGGCTGCACGTGGCAGCTTGCGCCGCTCAGCATTCCCTCTACCCGTTGGAGCTGTTTGCGTTCGGTGGAACACTAGCCAGTTTCCCTACAACGTGTGCAACGCGCACCAGCCGCTCGACTAGACGCTTCACATAGCCGCCTTCCGGTCTTCCGGAGAGCTTGGCAGGCCAAGGGTCTCGCCCCGTGCGGCGCGCCGGTGCCCCAATCCGAGACGACCACTCGTGATTACACCATCATGCGCGATGCGATGCGGGAGCGGCTACCGCGTGACGTTTCCGGCCGAAAGATTTTTTTCAATTCAAGCTCGCCGAAAGAATTAAAACTCTCTCTCAACAACAACCCTAAAATCTCTCACAGCAGACAGGCTCGACACAGGTGCGGACTGGCGCTAGCAGTATCAAAGGCAATCCGAAATCGCAAAAAAGAAAAAATCCGCCAGCAGTCGTAGCCAGCAGCCCCCACCGCGCTCGCGGCTCCCGGCCTTTTTGTCACTCAGCTGCTTTAAACTTTCGCCGCTCATTATCGGCATGGCCATCGGCGTCGTCGCGGCCCTCGTCGTGCTCTCCGCGCTCGCGGCAGCCGATCACAGGCCGAGTGCGATCGCGTCAAAGCCTGGCGCTCTTCTGGGTCTCCGTGGTGGCGGTGGCGTCCACGACGACGGCGTTACGAAGCCGCTCGTCGTCGTCGGCTCGCTGAACGTGGACATCACCATCGAGGTCGAGAGGTTGCCGAAGAAGGAGGAGACCGTCATGGCGAGCAGTCCGTGCACATCGGTCGCGGTCGGTGGCAAGGGCGCGAACCAGGCCGCGGCCGCCGCGCGCCTGGCCACTGGCACCGGCCGGCCGGCGGTGCTGATCTGTGAGTTTGGCAACGATGGCTACGCCGAGACGATGCGGACGGCGCTGCAAGAAGCCGGCGTCGACGTCTCGCGCTGCGCGCACTCCGCGGAGCTGCCGACGGGCCAGGGCATCGTGATGCTCACTCCCGACGGCGCCGCATCGAGCATCGTCGTGCCCGGCGCCAACGCGGGCTGGACAGCCGAGCGCGCGGCCGCCCTGGAGGAGCTGGTGTGCGGCGCGAGCGCGGTGCTGCTGCAGCGCGAGATCCCGGAGGAGGTCAACCTGGCGGTCGCGCGCGCCGCGTGCGCCGCGGGCGTGCCGGTGCTGCAGGACGTGGGCGGTGAGGACCGGCCGATCGACGACGAGCTGCTGCGGGAGGTCGCATATGTGTGCCCGAACGAG
>NW_005200264.1:187248-202361 GCF_000372725.1 Emiliania huxleyi CCMP1516 | reverse complement strand
GACGCCCCGGAAAGGGCGACGCGCCTTGCATCGACTCGCGCGCGCGCGACGCGTCCTTGATGCTCTCAAACTCGACAAAGCCAACAAGTTTGCCGTTGCGATCGTTGCGCGTCCGGCACGACTCGTAGCCGACAAAGCCGCGGAAGTGGCGCTCGAGGACGCCGTCGGTGATGTCGGACGGAAGCTCGGGAAGGAAGAGCGTCTGGGATGGCTGTGCACGGCTCATGGTACAAAAAAAAGAACGTGCTCCTTCCCAGCGTGGAAGAGGCGGTGCAGGCGTGGCGGGGGCACCGTGATCCACTGTGCGCCCGCGCGTCTTGAAGGCAAGTCTTCGCAAACAAAGAATTTTGATGCCAAAGCGCGGTGACCAGCTGGCGGTGACACGCATGGGACGAGGCCTTGATCCTCTGCGACTGCAGCGAGACATGGTCACTCCCAGCCGCGTCGCCTTCTCGTGGGCGCTGTGAAGGTGCAACGTGGAGGCACCAAGCTCCGAGAGTGGCGTGCTGCAGCAGCGCTTCCGCGCGAGCAGCGACGCTCGCGGAGACGCTATCCATTTTTGTGGGACCGAAGGCGTCTGCTGCAAGCAAGCCCGCACGATCAGCGGCTGCAAGCAAGCCCACACGATCAGCGCGCCCCAGCAGAAGCGACGTCCGTGCCAGGCAGTCCGGACCAGCGAGCGAGTTCTTTACCAGGTTGCAACCCTAGTTTCGCACTGTGCTGTGAACAGAGGTGAGCACCAACCAACCATCCGATGCTGGGGTGCTGCCAGCAACCAACCAACTCACCGGCGAGCGGAGCGAACCGAAGAGCTGGGGCCAAGTTCGTGGCGCGCTGTGAACGTCAACGCCGCCCGCAGCATCGAGCGGGCGCGTCCTCCCCAAACCAGCGCCGGCGCCCGGCGTGTATTGCACCATAGGTCGTCGGCTTATTGCCGACGGGCGACGTGGACGGGACACAGGGACGGGCGAACCACGTACCCGAACATAAAGCATGATCTACTGGATCCAGTTCCAGAGAACGGGGCATTGCACCCCTACATAGTGCGGGACCTGGGGCAGCAACCAACATGCAACAACCTGGATGGGGACGGGGTGCTGCGCAACCGACGCCAATGCCAGCAGCGTTCACAGCACAGAGCGTGCGAAACTAGGGTTGCAACCTGGCATGCAACCTGGGTAAAGAACTCGCTCGCAGCCACCAACGAGTTCTCTCGTCTCTCAAAAAAAACAAATTCGATCGGGCTGCGACCTCACCTGTGCGTGCCCATCTCGCCCTCTCCCGGGTGCGACCTCCACCGTGTCCACGTGGCGGTGTGGGAAAAAGAAGAATTCACGGGGACGCGGCCCTCTTCAGAAAACGTATTCCTCGCCCTCCTCCTCTGTTGTCCCCCCATCGAGTTCCTCGTCACTAGCGCTGCCCTCCTCGTCCACCTCGTCCTCGTCCTCGTCCTGCGCCTCGTCCTCGTCCTCGTCGTCCTCGTCGTCCTCGTCGTCGTCCTCGTCGTCGTCCTCCTCGTCCTCCTCGTCCTCCTCGTCCTCTCCCCCCCCCTCCTCGTCCTCGTCCTCGTCCTCGCTCTCGCCCGATCGAAAATCCTCCTCGATGTCGACGAGTAGTGTGTCGACCTCCTTCTGCACCTCCCACTCCCAGAGCGCCCTCAAGCCAACCCACCCTCCACGGATCGACCCACCCTCCGCCGGAGACACCGGCGAACTCCGCTCGACCAGCTCCCTGGGCGCCGCCTGCCGCGCCGCGCGCACTGCCGCCGCCTCGTGCACATGAACAACGCCGAGGGCGCGACAGACACTTGCGAGCGATCCGAGGCTCCTGGGGTCTAGGTAGGCGAGCACATGCGCCACCAGCGTGTCGGCTAGCTCGAGCAGCCGGAAGGGCGGGAGCGAGCGTAGCGCGTCTAGCTTGAGCGAGCGCGGCACGGCGCCCAGCCATCCCTCGACGGTGTGGTGCGCGTGCGAGAAGGGCTCCGACGGAAGCAAGGGCGCCTCGGCTCGGTAAGCCCCCCACGGCTTCGGGGTAGCCAGGGCACGCTCCTTCAAGGTTGTTGACGGAAAGGTATTACGCAAGTCCTTCACCTTGAGTGCATCGGCGAAAGGACCGTGCAATACCCGGCCTTCAACAACCTTGACGGTGCACTCGAGTAGCAGCCCGACGGTTTGCCTGCACTCGACGAAGCGCAGCATCGGGCCCAACAAGTAGAGCAGCGTCCTGAGCTCACTCTTGCCGGCGCACACCAGCAGCAGCTCGGGCCTGGGCTTCTCCGCAGCCTTTGCCGCGTCGGACGCATCGGCCTCGGACTGCGCCGCCAGCGCCGCCGCCAGCTCCGCCGCCTGCGAAGAAGCCTCCGCCACGCGGACGGCCGCGTTTCTCGCCGCCGGTGATGGCCCCACCGTGGCGAATCGCGCGGCGGCCGCCGCTGCCGCATCCGACGCGGCTGCCGCCGCCGCGGCGGTCACCGCCGTCGCCGCCGCCGCCGACTCTAGCTCCGCCGCGACAGTGCCAATCGGATGCACAAAGCGATCCTGGAGCAACGACGGACTGCTCGTCGTCACTTGTATGGAGGAGGGGCGGGGCCGCAAGATGACGCGCAGCGCGTACCCGGAGAGCTCGAGGGCTTCCACGTCGGTGGTGCGGAACGAAAGGTGGGCGTAGCCGAGCCCGGGCAGGCGGTGCCCCAGCGCTGTGCGCCATGCCCACTTCCGCCCACGAATTGCAAGGGTCCCTTCGCCGCAATCGCACGCCCCGAGCAGGATCCGGCTCATCGACAGATTGGCGGACAGCGATTCAGCAAACGTCAACCCCCAGTGCCGGAGATGGTATGGCGACCACCCATGCGCTTGCGCCAGCTTGACCAGCCCGCGCCGGTGACATCCTCCAACCACGACAGCTGCTGCAGCCACAGCGCCTCTTCTTCCTCGAGCCTGGCAGACATGCGCATTCGCACCTCCACCGTCGCCTCGTGCGGCAGGATATCCCCGACCAACCCGTCAAGATCGAGAGGCCGTCCGTTGTGCGTCACGTAGAAGGCGGCCTCTCGATGGGCAGGCCATGCGGAGCCGGCCCAACGGGACTTCCGGGCCATACGCAGCAGAATCTCACGCAGCACGTCCAGAATGGTGTCATCACCGTCCATCACCACCACTGGCACGCCGGCGGAGCCACGCACGAAGAGCGTGATGGGCCGCACCATGATCCCCGTATTGAGACAGGCGGCACAGTTTTTTCTTTCTTGTGGAGTGGTGGCTAAACAGAGATGACGCGCCCTCACTTAGGATCTTCACAGTTTGGATCTTCACAGATGACACGTCCTGAGTTATTTTTTAATTATCCTAGACTCTTCACACTTTGGCTCTTCACACATGACAAGTCCTCACTTATTTCTTGAGTACCCTAGGATATTCACACTCTGGCTCTTCACAGATGACACGTCCTGAGTTATTTATTAATTATCCTAGGTCCTTCACACTTTGGCTCTTCACACATAGGGGAGGTCAATCAGGGGAGGTCGAGAGGAATGCGATGAAATGCGAAATGGAGGACGGCACGCCGCCACCACACACGGTCTTCACGCCGCACGACCCATCTCAGCCCGCGCGATGGGTCGCACCAGTACACGCGACCGACTTCAACGTTACAGCCTTCTTCGAACGCAGCCGGATGCAGATGAACGGCCATTCGGGGACGTCCATCGTTGGCCAGCTCGGTCAAGGGGAGGCGACAGGCTACGCCGAATACCTGCAGGTATGTGACCCGCACCCTCCCGTCGCCTAGCAAGAAGATGATGGCCTGCGCGCCACTCCTCGCCCCCGCTCCCGTGCCCGTGCCCTTGGCAGGCAGTGCAGGTGACCGTCATTAGCAACAACTTGTGCCAAGGGCTGCTCAACCCGCCGGTCGCCAACCTGAACATCGTTGGCACAATGCTCTGCGCAGGAGGCGACGGACTCAAGGACGCCTGCATGGGCGACTCAGGCGGCGCTCTCTTCCTCCCCGCTGGCGAGGGCCGACCGCTGCCCGTGGCGATTGGGATCGTCTCTTGGGGCGTCGGCTGTGGGCTCCCCGACATTCCAGGCGTCTACACAAGAGTCTCGGCGTACAAGGGCTGGCTGGAGGTGATCGCACTAGATGACGAGAGACCGCGACAGTATCCGTCACTATTTACCCTCATGCAGCTCTCGCTCCCCGTTTCAGGAACGGATGCAGCTACAACCGCCGTCGCCACCCTTCACCACCCCAAATCCTTCGCCGCCGCCGCCGCCGCCGCAGCCACCGCCACCTCCGTCGCCGTCGCCACCGCCGCCGCCACCGCCATCAATGTCGCCATATCCACCACCTCCGCCACCGCGACCGCCGCCACCGCCTTCTCCTCCGAAACCGCCGCCGCCTCCTCCTCCTCCGCCGCCGCCGCCGCCCTCGCCCTCGCCACCGCCTCCGCCGCCGCCCTCGCCCTCGCCACCGCCTCCATCCCCGTCACCCCCGCCCGCAATGCCTTCACCACCTACGTCGCCATTTCCGCCCCCAGCTCACTCACCGACACCATACTACTCATCCCCACCTGCCGCATCGCCTCATCCGCCGTCGCCCCCGCCCCAGCCGCCGCCGCCGCCGCCGCCGCCGCCGCCGCCGCCGCCGCCGCCACCGCCGCCGTCACCGTCACCGCCGCCGCCGCCGCCACCGCCGCCGTCACCGTCACCGCCGCCGCCGCCGCCACCGCCGCCGTCACCGTCACCGCCCCCACGCACACTTCCACCGCCGCCGTCACCGTCACCGCCCCCACGCACACTTCCACCGCCGCCGCCGCCGCCGCTGTTGCCGCCACCGCCACCATCGCCCTCGCCACCGCCGCCCTCGCCACCGCCGCCGCCGCCACCACCACCACCTCACCCGCCGCCGCCGCCACCTCCCCGGCCGCCGCCACCTCACCCGCCGCCACCAGCGCCACCGTCGTCCGCGTCCAGGGCATGCGGCCTCAACCAGCCGTTCACTCTGACCAAGTCCAACGCGTGTCCAAATGGCAAACGATCTTGCCGGTGGTGCCAGCAGATTGGGGGCAGCTCTGGACCATACACCTCCGAACGGCACAGGCGGTGCGAGTCTTTCTACGTCAGCTACGACGGCGAGGTGGCCGAGTGCGTCTTTGAGCAGTCGGGCAATGCTTGGGTATGCGTGATGGACTGGCCGCCGTATGTTGCGTGCACTGACTCAACTAAGCCGCCCACCCCCCCTCCGCCCCCACCGCCTCTCCCGCCTCCGACGCCTCTCCCGCCTCCGCCACCTATGTCCTCGCCGCCGCCGCCACCATCTCCCCCGATCGCGCGTTTGTCGACGCTGCCACCTCCACCGAGCTGCCCTTGCTCCGGCATCACGCCCTGCAACCACCACGGCGTGTGCGAGAGGCGCGTCCAGGTGGGCACGCAGGGCCACCACCACGAGCATTGGGTGAACATGGGCGGAGTGTGCGAGACAGACGCTCCAGACTGCGACTGCCCGTGCTCCGGCGTCATGCCGTGCTACCACCACGGTCATTGCGAGCGGCGCGTGCGGGTTGGGACGCAGGGCTACCACTATGAGCAGTGGGTGGACGTGGGAGGCGTCTGCGAGACAGACGCGGCAGACTGCGAGCTGAGCCCCAGGGTGGCGCACACTCACGCGCCGCCTCCGACCCCGCCAACGCCCCCGCCCCCGCCCCCGCCCCCGCCCCCGCCCCCGCCACACCCGCCGCCGCCCCCGCCCCCGCCTCCGCCACACCCGCCGCCGCCCTTGCCGCCCTCGCCCTCGCCTGCGTCTGTGCCGCGGGATGCATTGCCAGCTCCGCCGTCGCCCTCCCCCGCCTCTCCCTGCGCCACGCGAGAGATGCTTGCGGGCAGAGCCCGTCTGACCGGTATAATTGGCGACGAGTGGTGCGCCGGTGGGCCCACGGGGATCAGCTGGCAGGGCAATGTCTCCTTTATTGCTCACGTGCAAGCAGCCTGCGAGCGGTGGTACGTGGATCCGTTCGACGTTCCTACCGCGGTCGGCAAGCCTTACGAGCCGTGCCGCGGCGGCTGCAAGCTCTGTGACTATAGGTACGACAGCAAGAGCAGCAGGTACAAGTGCCGGGCGGGGCCCGAGACGTACCGGCGTCTCTGTCCGTCCTCGTCTGCATCACCACCCCCCACGGATGCTCTGCTGGCGCTGCCGCCACGACCACGACCGCCGCCGCCGCCGCCACCTCCACCGTCGCCGCGGCCGCCGCCGCCGCCATCGCTGTCGCCGCTACCGCTGCCGCCGCACCCCTCGCACCAGCCTAGGGTCCAGAGCCCGTCGCTGCCATCGCCTCCCCCCACCGCTCCCTGTGCCACACCAGAGACCTTTGTGGGCAGAGCCCGCCTGACTGGGATGATTGGTAACGAATGGTGCGGTGGCGGGCCAACGGGCATCAGCTGGCAGGGCACCGCCTCGTTTGAGGCGGCGGCAAAGCGATCCTGCGAGAGCTGGTACGTGGACCCCGTGCATGGCTCCAAACTGGCTCCGAACTTGCCCTCTGCGCCAGTGACATACGGTAGTGGCGCTCCGTACGCAATGTGTAGCGGCGGCTGCATGCAGTGCGTCTACGAGTACCACCGCGGACGGTACAGGTGCCTCGGGGCTTCGGATTTGTACGTTGGGGTATGTCCGGACTGATGCATGCCGAGCACGCTCTCTCTCAGTCTCACGCTTGAGACTCATCCGCCAAGCGCGCGCGGCCCGGCGCCGGCGGCGCGCCAGCCGCTGCGCGCTGGGGTTTCTCCCATCGCAAAGGCCAGCCAGCGTCCGCACTCCACAGAGACGCTCCCTACACGCACGGCGGGGCCGCGCCGCGCGGGACCGCCTGCATGTGTGTCTGGACGGTTGTGCTCTCAGCACCCAGGAGAGGTAGATCTCTGCTGAAAGAGAACATAATCATTCATGTGAGTACAGAGTGATGAAATCATGTGAGTAACAACGACATGCGGGGCTCATGTGCACAGACACAGCAATATCATAGCTCTCCCGTCGCCACGCCGGCGAAGAGCGGCTCGTTGTCGTTCGATGCGCGAGACGAGCGAGCGCGCACGAGCGGGAAGTCTCGAGAGCACGCCGAGCGCGGCCAGCGCGCTAGAGCGCTAGACGACCGTCGCAATGGAGACGATGAAGAGGGATGACAGCACGGAGGAGGCGAGTGGCCGGCGGTGCAGCGGGAGCATGGAGAAGGCAAACAGGTTATATGGCGTGAACAGAGCGAGCTCGACGCCCATCGCAAACGGCAGGTTTGCCTGCACAGAGGCGGCTGCGCCGCTGAGTCCCGAGCCAGCGAGCAGTGGCAGCAGGAAGAGGTAGGCCGCACGGTCCAAAAAGCTCAGCCACACCGCACCAACTGAAGACACGACGACACCAATCGACGCCATCCGGATCGCGTGCTGAGGGTCGAACGCTGAGTGGCGCAGGAACTGGCCGCCTAGGTCGGCTGAGAGGCGGAGCAGAAAGGCCTGCACGGCGGCCACAGCGAGATAGTGCTCTCGAGATGCGTCCGTGTGCCACTGCGAGAGCGAAGAAGCTGGGCGAGAGCGCCAGTGGTAATCGGCCGAACCGGCACAGTCGCGAGGCGTGATGGCTGCGGGAAACGGGACGGGTACAGCGCTATCGCCGGCAGCAGCGAGAGCAGGCATCGACCGACAAAGCTCGAAAATGATCTAACACGCTCCGGTTCTCCGTGGAGAAAATAAGAATTCCCACCGCTTACCGCGCGGGCTCCAGCGCTGGCGTCCAGGCGTTCACCGTCTCGGAGGTTGACAGAGCCGACAAGCACCTGCCCTGTGTCCGCGATTTTGCAGCGGGTCACCAGAGAGAGATTTTTTGCTATCAAAGCGAACCGGCGCAGCCAGAGTCTGGGCACAGGACACAGCATAGCGTGCCCAGTGGCCAGTGTCGGACGCTAGCAGGCTTACGCCCGCGCAGCGCCCGCAGCCGCGTGCGCGTCGGCTGACGGGTTTACTTTTTGGCTCCACTTGAGGCGCTGATGGCAGGAAGCATCCACCGATTTTCTGCTTCTCTCACTCTCTCGCTCCACAGCTCGCTCCCGTGCCACCAAGCTATCCTCAGCCGTGCGAGAGTCCGCGTGGTTCAACAGGATCATCACATCCTCGTGATTATACTTGCGAGCCCAAGTCTCGAGCGCCGTGTTGCCTCTTTCGTCGTGCGTGCATTTGGCGTGCCGCGCAATCCTGTTTTTTTTTAATGCCCGCAACCCACTCACATCTCACTGTAAGGACGGTTCCGCCGCTCGCGAGGGGTGTGGGGGTGGATGATTGTCGGTGTGTTGGGCTCTGGGGCGGCGCGGGGGCGCGGGGGTGGGGGGGGGGGGGGCACAGTGCCCCCTGGCCTGTGGAAATTGCAGTTGCGTGTGCGAGGCCACAACTCGCAGGTGGCACATAGAGACACCAAAAGACAGCGCGTGCGGCAGTACGAGCGCGCGCCACGCTACTGCGTCTCGCGCGTGATCGCGAAGCGCAGCACGCACGCGCTAAAGTCGCGCGCCGCGATGCCGTTCGTGTTTCCTGCCGAGTCGAGATGGTGCTGCTCGTGGATCTCGTAGAGCGAGAGGACGAGGAGCGCCGCCCGCGCGCGGGCCGCCGCGGGGAAGAGCGAGTGGCTTGCCGGCGACCACGGCGCCGCCGCCCGCCGGACCAGCGCCGCCGCCTCGCCCTCGCCGCCCGCGGCGCGCTGCAGCGGCGTCGGCTCGCCCTCGTGCAAGCTTGCGCCGCTGCGCAGCAGGGAGAGAGCGCGGGCGGCGGTGAGGGTCTCAAGGTGCGCGAGCGGCGTCCAGCCGCGGCTGGCGACCAGCCAGGCGGCGAGGTCGGCGTGGCCGCGGCTGTTTGCAATCTCCTCGGGCGTGCCGAAAGGCGTAGCGGCGCGGGAGGCGCCGTAGGAGGAGAGGAGCTTGGCGACCTCGAGGTGGCCCTCTGCGCACGCGGCGATCAGCGGCGTGGCGCCGTCGTCCTTGGCTTGGTTGGGCGCAGCACCAAAGCAGCCGGGCGACCTCGAGGTGGCCCTCCTGGCACGCCATGCACAGCGGCGTGAAACCGTCCTTTGCAGCTTGGCTGACCGCCGCACCACCCTCGAGAAGCAGCCGGACGATGTCGAGGTGGCCCTTCTGGCACGTGATGAAGAGCGGCGTAACGCCGTCCTCATCGGCCTGATTGACCGCCGCGCTGGCCCCGAGGAGCAGTCGAACGATCTCGACGTAGCCGTTCTGGCACGCCATGTACAGCGGCGTGGTGCCGTCGCTCATTGCTTGGTCGACCGCTGCACCCGCGTCGCGCAGTAGCTTCGCTGTCTCGACGTGGCCATACTGGCACGCGATGAGCAGCGGCGTGGCGCCATTGTTGCCGGCTTGGCTGACCGCCGCGCCGGCCTCGAGGAGCAGCCGGGAGATCTCGAGGTGGCCCGGCCGGCACGCGACAAACAGCGGAGTGAAGCCGTCGTTATCGGCTTGGCCGGCCGCCGCGCTGGCCTCGAGGAGCAGCCGGGCGATCTCGAGGTTGCCGTTCAGGCACGCAACGTACAGCGGCGTGAAGCCGCCGTTCATTGCTTGGTTGACCGCCGCGCCAGCGTCGCGCAGCAGCCGCGCGATCTCGAGGTGGCCCTGCCGGCACGCGATGAACAGCGCCGACGCGCCGCTGCCATTCGTCACCCCGACGCTTGCGCCGGCTTCGAGCAGCAGCCGCACCGCCTCGGCTTGCCCGTGACGAGCGGCCCAGGTCAGCAGCGTGTCCTGCGTGTCCTGCGTGTCGGGCAGGCCTGCCGCGCGTCCGCCGCCCGGAGAGGAAGGCTCGCAGCGCGGCAAGGTCGCCCACCGCCAGGTCGGGCACCAGAGTTGGGCTCGCGGCGCCGCTCATGCCGCCAGAAGAATTTAAACAAAAGAATTTGGGTTGCCTCGAGTTCGCCCGAGTGGTAAAATGCAATCGAATCTGCCCGAGTGGTCAAGTAAAACTTTGCCTTTCGTAAAAGTTGCCCGAGTGGTCGGTGGGGAAAAAACCAAAATCGAGACGGACTTCATGAACGGCCGGGCAATATGTCTTCCTTACTATTATTAATTGATGCTTTTTGCACGGCCGAGCCCCCCCCCCCCCCCCCCTCCCCCGCGCCCATTCCCTGCCCTCTCCCGCCTCACACTCCGTCAGAGCCCCCTCCCCTCTTGCACAACAGGAATTTTGACAATTAACCAGGTTATTGATGGGCTTGCCCATCCCGGAGTGGTTCGACCCCACACAAACCCGAGACGGTGATGGGAGGCGTCGTACGGTGATCTCATGCCCAGTGAGGTAGTGCATCTGACTACCCCGGATCCTGCTGAACAAGCTCCTCTTGTAGCTCGATCGGTCACACCGCCATCGCCGTCCGTCGGGGAGAGGGGGGACGACACTGCTTCGGCAGCGTGCACCTCGATCCTGCACCGTGTTTGTTATGACCCCCCCCAATGAGCACTCCAGCGAGGGAGGGCGAGACGATCGAGGGGTCCCGTACCATGCGGAATCGACCCTATCCAGTGCTCAAGTGCTCAAGGACTGACACGCTTCATCGGGGGGTATGGGGCGCCGAAGCTTTCAGAGCCGCGGTTGAGCAAGTGGTGTCGAGCACATGGCCTCACCGACTGGCACGGGCCTTCCAGACGACGTAAGACCGGGACCGCTCCAGGCCGAGGCGCTGCTCCGTCTTCACGGCGCTCCCGAAGCTCGTGAAATGCTCCAAGCCGCACTCGATCACCTCGACTGCCTACTCACAACTGTCGCCTCGCCGCCACCCTCTCCGCCTGAGACGGATACAGGTACCCATCTCACGCCTCTAGCCACACCACTGCTTCCATCTCACGCCTCTAGCCACACCACTGCTTCCATCTCACGCCTCTAGCCACACCACTGCTTCCATCTCACGCCTCTAGCCAACTCGTAGGCACAGTGGTCTCCGCCTTTGCCGATGACGAAGACCTTTCGCGGGAGCAGCTCCAGATCATCAAGGCGCGCACCATGTACAACATGGTGGAGGAGATTGACGACGGGCAGACGAAGCTGCTGTTCCTCACCAACCCGCAGGCGGAGCAAATCGCTTCCACGCCCGAGAGCATCCAGAAGCTGCTCGACGCGCTCGAGATCCCGAAGCCCTCGCTTGTTATCGAGCTGCTGGGCAGCTGGGGCTCCCGCTTCTCCACCGAGTCTGAGTCGCCAGAGTGGTTCGCGCAAGCCGCAACAAGCCACGCAGCCGGAGTTCTGCACGGCAACCCGCCATTTTTGTCGCGAGAGGATGAGCGGGCAGCGGCGGCAAAGATCGACATGTTCATGGCTGACGTGCTCATCCCGCTCGCCGCGCAGACGAACGCGGTTGTGCTCTGCGGCGCGACGGGGAACGATCTGCTCTCGGCGTCATTCACGAGGATGTACAGCGTCACCAAGCACAGGTGGTGCGGGCCGCCGCCCTTCACGATCATCAGCACGAGCAGCGCGATCGAGTCGCTTTACCGCAACCCCAACGAGAGTGCATACTGGCGCCGCTTGCGCAAGGCGTCCCGCGCGTGGTGCCAGCGCGACGCGAAGCTGCTCTCCCTCTTCGGCCCCAAGCCCGAGCAGGCGACGATGAAGAGCAACATCGACCTCGATCCCAACGCATCCTGCATCATCATGACCGACTGCATCGACCCCAAGCGCGATCGAAGGGACGGGAAGGCGTTTCAAACGCTGATGTCGGCGCTGGTGCGGCACCTAGCCAGCTCCGTGCCGTCTGTTGCAATCAAGACCGGCTTCGCGTCCAAGCGCCCACTCGGCCACCCCTGCCGTCGCTCCCTCGACATGGCGGCCGCACGCGCGCAAGCCGGCACGCCGGTCCTAGCGCTGGATATGAGGAAGCGAGACGCACTTCCGGCCAGCCTCAAGCCCGCCATCCCACCCAGCGACGGTGCCAAGGCAGGCAACGACGCTGGCAGCGAGAGCGTGGTTGGCAGCAGCCTCTTCACGTGGCCAAAGCCCGGCCCGCGAACCTCGCTTGTCGCCGTGGCGGCGGAGAAGCGCCCGGGCGAGCGTTCCGAGTTGATCGCACAAGCCAAGGCGCAAATCGATGCGTGGTGCGAGAAGCTGCTGCAGGCCGGGCTGGCGGAGACGTTCGATGTGTGCACCCTCGCGTTCCTTCACGACGCTCTGATGGGCGATGGCGACGTCAACACCCAGGAGGTGGCGGGACAAACCCTGGGCGACGGCGGTGTCGTCTCGGCAATGTCCTTCGCTGCCGTGCCGCTGCACCTGGCGATCCAGCGCGCGCGCGACGGAGGCGACGATGGCACCACGGACGGCGAGCTGCCGTGTGCCACTCCGGGACAGATTGCCGAGGTGGCCGAGTGGCTGGCTGACCGTGTTTTTAGCGATGCGTGGCGCGTGCTCCCCGACCGCAAGGAGCGCGAGGAGCGCGGCGAGGACTACCACTCTCTGTGGCAGGACGAGCTCTACTGTGAGGCAGTCTGCGCCAGGACGCTGCTCTCCTCGCCCAACTTCTACAACCTCAACCTGCAAAACATGGAGGGCGCGCACCGCCTCGTCAACCAGCTCGTGCGGCTCGACCGCCTCCCGCCGTGCAACTCGCTTGAGGGGCTGCTGCTGCTTCAGGACGCGTGGCGCGACTTCGACGTGGCGATGCTGCTCGCCGGCCGGTACAAGCGCACCTGCAAGGCGATTTTTGCCGCGCAGCTCTTCTTCAGCTGGCTCGTCGTCGTCGGCTCTGGAGGGGGTGACGAGCTGCTGGAACCCACCCTCAGCCAGGATGCGGGCGGAGGGCAGTGGCCAATCGAGGACATTGTGTTTGCACTCTCGGTGGCCGTTTCGATCTTGGTCTCTCTCGAAGCCGTGCTGCACTCCAAGGCACGCTGGCGGCAGCTGCGCAGCGGCGCCTGCGCCCTGCAGTCGACAATCTGGCGCTACCGCTCACGCACGGGCCCCTTCGAGGTAGAGGAGAGCAGGCGCGACTCGTCACGACCCGAGCATATGCTCTGCACCGTGCTCAACCAGTGGCGCACCAATCTGATGGCGGGCGCTAGCCTGAAGACCACCAACCTCAAGCGGCAGCACCCAAAGCACGTCTACACGCATTTCCAGTACTCGGGCATCCCGGGCCCCAATGCCGACGACCACCAGTCGCCAACGCAGCCCGTGCGCTACATCGCGCTGCGCATCGACCCGATGATGGCCTTCTACGCCAAGCGCATCCCGTTCTACACGCGGCAGGGGCTGCTGCTCAAAACGGCGATCATCCTCTTCAGCGTCGTTGCGTCCGTGCTCGCGCGCTACGGGCAGCTGACGTGGGTGACTGCCGTGACGGCGCTGGCCACCGTCGTCACCTCATGGTCCGAGTTCTCCGATTGCGAGCGCAAGGTTGAGCGCTACTCGAGCGCGATCAGCGGTCTCGAGGCTCTGCTCTCGTGGTGGCGCTCGCTCGGAGAGGTTCAGAAGGCGTCGAAGGAGTCGATCTCCCACCTGGTCAACACCGCCGAGTCAATCATCGCGGAGGAGCAGTTCTCGTGGACCTCGACGGCGGGCATGCAAGACCAGGACGCAAATGGCAGGGCATCCAGCGGCGCCGGCGGCAAGGACGAGAAGGCAAGGACCTCGACGGCGGGCGTTGCCGATATCATTTGACCCTTGGCGAATCGCGGGCAGGTACCGTCCGTTCGCTGCGTATATCTAGGAGCCTCTCCCATCGCGGCCCGACTGGGGCCGAGTCCGCGGGGCTCGCACGGTGCACGGGCCGGCCGCGAGAGCACGTACTGTGCGCGCGCGGGGCGAGTGACTTCGAGAGTCACTTTAAGTGACTTCTCGATGTCACTCTCCTAGAGAGATAGACACTAGCGAGGCCCACCCAGGGGCTTGCAGCCTATGCAGGTTGCAGATGATCGGTTTGTTGATAGAGAGCGAAATAAAAAATATGTAGATTGTCATCATCGTATAGACCCGTGCTCCTCCCCCTCGGGCACACTGGCACGCGGACTATACACTACACACTTAAACGTTGCATCGCAGAAACAACCCGCCCGAATCCTCGGCCCACGATCCCCACCCTCGCTGGCTACTCCACGCAGATGCCCATCCGCCCAAACTTCGGGCCGAGAGCGCATTCGCACTCCTCCCCGCCCACGCACTGGTTGCGAGGAGCAGTTGAGTCGGCGGGAGCAGCCGCGGCCGCCCGGTTCGCGGGGTCGCCACCGCCGCCGCCACTGAGCCGGTGGCGGATGTCCTCGCGGAGGGCCGCGACCAGCGCGAGCCAGCGGGGGAAGGGCACACCGCTCGAGAACTCGAGGAACCGCCGCTCGCACGAGTGCGAGTGGTACACCTCCCCCCAGAACCGGAGCAGCCGTCCGAAGCCCTCGAGCAGAGAGCGCGCCTCCTCCGACAGGGCGGGGACGTCCTCCGACGCTTCCTAGGCAAGTGTCCACGAAGTGTCTAGGAGGTGTCTAGGAAGTGTCTAGGACGTCCTCCGACGCCCCCCCCCCCGCGCCTCGCCGCCCAACGAGGGCGCCTCGCCCTCGCGCCTCGCCCCGCCGTGCACCTCCCCGGCGCTCGCGCCCACGCCCGACGCCTCGCAGACGGCGTCTAGGAGAGACACGCGGCCGCACCGCCCATCGCCGCCCCGCTCGCCGCGCCCGTCGAGGTCGGCGAGGAGGAAGAAGAGGATGGCGGCGTTGATGACGCACATTGTCTCGACGGACAGGTCGCCGTCGCTCGCCTGCCGGCGCAGAGACGGAGGGGGGGAGGGCGGTGAGGGGGGAGAGAGGGGAGATGCCGCCGCCCCGCCGCAACGCACCGCGGCCACTAGCGCTCGCGCGAGCTCGACGCGCCGCCGCGTCACCACCTGGGCGAGGCTGCCCCGCGCGGCGTCCGCGAGAGGCCCGTGGCGCCTCAGCGCCGACAGCTTGGGTGTCATGCCGGCGGCGGCCGCGGCAACGGGCTCCGGCGGTGCGAGGCCGAGCGAAGCGAGGGGGCGCATGCCGCGCAGCGGCGACGCCTTAAGCAAGGTGATGTCGCTCGTGGGCAAGCCGCCGCGTTTGTTTGTGGGGGGGGGGGGGGGGG
>NW_005200264.1:185038-186988 GCF_000372725.1 Emiliania huxleyi CCMP1516 | reverse complement strand
TTTAACGACAACCTCGAGATCGCCCGACTTCTCCTAGAGTTCATCTTCGTAGTCGAGCCATTTTCATTCGGGGGAATGGGGGGGGGAAGCGCCGGGGGTAGCGCCGGGGGAAGGGGGCAGGGAAAGGGCGGCGGCCTGCAGCTGCGGCTCGGTTGGCTCGGGGTCGAGGAGTCGCTCGAGCACGAAACGGACGAACCCGGGGTGCGACGCGACGAGCCGCTGCTCTGCGGGCGCCGAGGCCTGCACCCACTTGTGCACGCACGAGGCGAGCCCGAGGAGGTAGAGGGAGGTCGGCGGCTGCTGCAGTAGCAGCGAGAGCAGCATGTGGAGCAGGCACCCTGCCGGCACCTCTTCGGGTGTCGGCATCGCTGCCGCCGCCTCCGCCAGCGCCAGTTCGGAGGCCATTTCGGAGGCGGCGGCGGCGCCAGCGGAGGCGGAAGGCGCGGCAGCAGATGCGGGAGGGGGGGGAGGGGCGGCGGCGCAAGGGGCGGCGGCGGGGGCGGCGGCGGCCGTCAGCCGAACGTCTGTCGGCACTCGCGCCCCCTCGGACTCCTCGTCGGAGTCGGACGCCGCGGCGGGTGCGGGCGCGGCGGGCGCGGCGGAGGAAGAAGAGCACGCCTCGCCTGCGCCTGCGCCTGCGCCTGCGCCTCCGCGTCCTCGGGTCAGCGCGCCCTCTGAGGCTCCGCCCTCGGGGCTGTCGTCCAGATGCTCCAGGGGAGTGGCGTACCCGTCCGAGTCGCGACCCTCCTCCCCCTCCCCCTCGCCCTCCCCCTCCCCCCCCTCCCCTTCGCCCCCCTACCCCTCGCCCTGGCCCTCGCCCTCCTCCTCCCCCTCCCCCTCCCCTTCGCCCTCCTCCTCCTCGCCCTCCCCCTCCTCCTCCCTCAGCACTGCCGCCTCCTCTTCTTGGCCGCTCCCGTCGACAGCCCGCTCGCAATCGCCGTCGCTGCCGCCGGAGCCGACGGCGCGCTCGACCCCACCCTCGACCTCCTCCCCCTCCGAGTCGCTACCCGCCGCCTGCCACTCAGAAGCGGCGGGTTCAGTCGCACGGCCACACCTCACACCTCTCTCCTCCGCGTCGCCGCCCGCCGTCGTCGCGTCGCTCTCGCTCTCTGCGAGCGTCAGCTCCACGCGCAGCAACGCGACGGCGTCGCCCCGCAGCCGCGTCGCCGCCGCCGCCGCCGCCGCCGCCGCCGCCGCCGCCGCCGCCGCCGCCGCCGCCGAGTCGGGCGGTTGGGCGGCCTCTTCGCGGGGCGTGTGGCTGGCGGGCGTGTGGCTGGCGGGCGTGTGGCTTGCGGGCGTGTGGCTTGCGGGCGTGTTGGCCGCGGTGTTGCTGGCGGGCGTGTTTGCGGGCGTGTGTGCGGGCGTGTGTGCGGGCGTGTCGCTCTCGGAGGAGGAAGGGTCCTCCCCCGGGACGAGGAGGAGGAGCCGGTGGTAGGAGAGGGCGCCAGCCTCCTTCTCGCAGATGGCCTGCGAAGGCTCATGGCAGGGTGACGGGACGGGAGGCGTTGCTCCTTCTCGCAAGACGCCCTGCACCCGCGCTGCACCCGCGCAGCTGCGGCTCAGAGGCTGGGAGAGTGTGGGTAGAGTGTGGGTAGAGTGAGGGAGAGTGCGGGAGAGGGTGGGAGATTGCGGGAGACTGTGGGACAGTGGGGGAGAGTCTGGGAGGCAGTGCGCGTGTTCGTGTCAGGTCGCGCCTGCAACATCCGGAGCAGCTGGAGCTGCAAGCATGACTGCGGCGAGCAGGAGCAGCCGGCGCCGTGCGCGCTGTGCTCGGCCGTGTTTGGCGGCGGCGACCAGTCGAGCCGCTCGACCATCTTGCGCAGCACGGGCAGCAGCCCGAGCTCGACGAGCCTATCTCCCACAATCTCCCACAATCTCCCACAATCTCCCACAATCACAAGCAGCCCCAGCTCTACGAGCTTGCGTGCTGACTACACCGGGGCGGGAAGA
>NW_005200264.1:179684-184885 GCF_000372725.1 Emiliania huxleyi CCMP1516 | reverse complement strand
GGGGAAGAAGAGTTTGGGTACCGTTCGGGTAGCGGAGGGTGGGTTCGGGGCCCGTGGGGGTAGGGGAGGGTGCCCGTGGGGGTAGGGGAGGAGCAGGTGGCCTGCAGCGTCACCCACAGCGCTGTCTGCAGCGACGCGAGCGGCAGCGAGCCGTGCACCGCCCCGCCGCCCAATCCGACAAAGGCCGCGGCGCCGCCGCCTCCGCCGCCCGGGCCGCCGCCGCCGGCGGCGGCGGCGGCGGCGACAGCGCCGGCGAGGATGTCGTGCAGCGCGTCCGGCAGCTGGTGGGGCGCGAGGATGACGAGGGCGTGCGGCAGCGGCGCCTCGGAGAGGGTCCCCCACTCGCCCTCCCCCTCGCCCTCCCCCCCCCCCTGCGCAAGCGCTCCCCCCGGGCCGAGGATGTGGCCCCACACCCCCGCGGGCGGAGTGCGCAGCCGCAGCAGCGCGACGACGCGGGCGAGGAAGGAGGGCAGCGCCAGGAGCGCGGCGTTGTTTGCGCACACGACGCACAAGTCGGGCTCCACGCACTCTGGCGCGGGAAAGGCGTCCAGACCTACACGCGGAATTGACCAACCTCGGGGCGGGAGCACACAGCTGTACACCCACCTCGGGGAAGATGGCGATGCGCAGTGTATTCAGAGCGCCGCGTGAATACGAGGGGCGACGGGTCCAGCGAGTCCCGCAGAATACGGCCGCATACGGTCGAGTGCGTGTCCTCTCGAGCGCTGGTCGGACTACAAGAACCCGTGTCCGGCTTCTAGCCGCCCTAGCCCTGCTCTAGGGCCCTTTAGGAACCTTCTAGAATACGTGTCCGGCTTTCTAACCGCCCTAGCCCTGCTCAGCCGACTTCGCGAGTAGCACTGCGAGGGCGCGCGAGACGAGAGCGAGGCCTACGGGAACGCTCCAGGGAGGTCCCGAGAAGGTCCCGAGAGGGTTCCTCGGCGCCCGAGCCGCGAGGCCTCGGGGCGAGAGGCGGCCGATGAGGCCCGGCAGGTCGGGCACCGCGGTGAGCGGGAAGACGTCCTGTCCCGCGGAGAGGAGCTCCTGCGCGAGGGTGAGCGCCGCGTCCACCGCCTGCGGGACATGTCCCGGACATGTCGTGTACCTGTCATGGAAAGGGCGAGCGCCGCGTCCGCCGCCTGCGGCTCCGCCATCAGCAGGAAGAGCGTGCCGATGAGCTCGTGGCGCGACGCGAGCGCCTCGGCGTGCTGGAGGTCGAGCATGGCGAGCTCGGCGAGGATCTGGGTGCACTCGTTAATCACGTCCAGAGGAGCGCCCTCGGGCAGGCGAGCGGACGGCCGCCCCGCCTCCCTCCTGCACAGCCGCAGGAGGACGCGGGAAATGATCGCGTCTCCGCCGCAGCAGAGAAAGACCTCGCGCTGGCTCGCCGACTCGCCCAGCCGCGCGCTCAGGTCAGCGATCAGCTTGCGTAGCTCGGCGGGAGCAGGCATCTCCGAGTCAAGCTGAAGCAATAGCTCGCCAGTGCCAACGTGTCCTCGAGAGGCGGCGACGGCGGCTCGGTCACGCGGGCCGCCGCCTGCGTCGATGCCGGCGAGGAAGCGAGGGGGGAGCGAGCGCAGGCCACGCGCGTTGCCGGAAAGCTCTCGATCGACGACGATGGAGAGGACGTTGCGCGAAGAGGACATGTGCATCGCGCAAGACCCTTTTGGGGGCCTTCCCTCCGCGTGAACGCCCAGCACCACTTGACCCCGGGGGGGAGAGCACTTGAGCACTTGATAGGGTCGATTCCGCATGGTACGGGACCCCTCGATCGTCTCGCCCTCCCTCACTGGTGTGTTCATTGGGGGGGGGCATAACAAACACGGTACAGGATCGAGGTGCACGCTGCCGAGGCAGTCAGTGTCGTCCCCCCTCTCCCCGACCGACGGGCGACGGCTTGCGGCAGCCTTCCCGTGTCTCCGCTTGGGTAGCCGGCCATGCGTGGCCCGCTGGCGCTGCCGGAAAAAATCCGGGGTTTAGCTGGCGTATCTCGGGCCCACTTTAGAGCTAGGCATGATCTTAGGTGTTCTGGATAGCCCACAAAGGAGGGTAGCACTCTGACCTGTTCCGACCCTGATCCGACCCTGATCCGACCTTATGTGAACGACCTGATCCGACCCTGTTAGGTTTGAACAAAGGTCGGAACAGGGTTGGATCAGGGTCGGAACAGATGAGCTGCCCCACGTACGGTCCTTTTTCCCGACCTTGTTCCGACTCTGGTCCGACCCTGATCCGACCGTGTTCGGCAGCGTTCGAACACGGTCGGAACAGGGTTGAATGAGGGTCGGAACACATGAGCTGCCCCACGTGCGGCCCTTTTTCCCGACCTTGATCCGTACCTGTGTTCGACCGTGATCCGACCGTGTTCGGCAGCGTTCGAACAGGGTTGGATCATACCATGATCCGACCGCACGGACGGGCACAGCATGATCCGACTCTGTTCCGACCGTGATCCGACCTGATCCGACCGTGCTCGAACAGGGTGGGTCAGCGGCGGCGGGAGGGAGGTGGATTTTCCCGACCTACGCCGACCTTGTTCCGACTCTGGTCCGACCCTGATCCGACCGTGTTCGAAGTGAACACGGTCGGATCAGGTCGGTGTTCGAGAGAGGTCGGATCAGGGTCGGAACAGGTCAGAGTCCTACCCTCCTCCACAAGGGTCTTCTGTGGCATGGTAGCGGTGGTTTTGCGCGAGGGCCCGAGGCGTTCATTCAAAAATCACCATTTCCCGTTCCCCCACTAATAAAAATATCGGGGTGAGCGGACTCCGCTGGTTCACTCCGTGTGAAATCCCTGTGGGGTGGCGGCGTGCCGCCGTGGTCCTCCCATACCCTAGGGGGGGATCAATCATACGATGCCTATAACAGACAACAGTGAGCCAACTCCGGGCGGACCTTCACAGATGTCAGATCACACAGACGTACAGTGAAACAACCACACTCGTCCTGCCTTCTTCCTGGTGCACTGGAGAGACTCAAGCTACAATCCGTACTAAACTATGAGCGTTGTGCCGCGCACCTGCTGCCCTCCTCACGGCAGCCGCCAAGTTGATCACGAGATGTACAGACGCGAGGCCAGTGAGGGGTGCGCGAGCATAGCTGAGCAATAGCAGCGCGGCACCAGATAGAGCACCAGAGCACCACACAATCTCTGCGCCCTGTGAGCCACGCCCGGTCACGGAGCCTGGGGTGCGCACGGGGCCTTGTCGGCGCGAGGGCGCGCATGCCAGCCAGGAGCTGCCCACGCGGAGATAAGTATGCAATCAGCTGGCCGGGGACCGACGCAGTGCCTCTATGTGAGCCGCGAGGAACGCGGGGCCGCTCTAGGCGTCGAGCGCAGTCAGCAGCAGGCCATTTGCCTAATGGCGAGGAATAGCGACCGGTATTGGGTCGATGAGGGGCACTAGGAGCACTTGGCGCGGTGAAATTCTTTTCGTGCGGCTTCCCGGGGTGTACCTGTGTTAGTGCCAGTGTTCGAAGAGAGAGTGGACCTGAGCAACGATACGACTGGGCGGAGAAGGATCAGACCAGCTGGTGTGGAGTAACATAGGCGCACCGTCCTCTGCCGCTTGATGAACCCCTTACCTGGTTTTGCCACTTTTGGCACCGCCGGCTTCACGGCAGACACCTCTTCTTTCTCCTTCAAGGGGGCGTACGTGAAGGGGCTCGCCAACAGGCACTTTGCCGGAATCCCAAACAGGAATTCTATCGCCGCGTTGCACGAGTCGACGCACCTAAGAGTCCGCGAAAGCAGTGGAGATGCGTCGACTTGTGGCGGCGAAAGTGCAAGCGCGCCATTCAATCGAGGACTGGAGTGGTGGAGGAGGAGAGGCCGGATTCTTCGCCTCGGCCTCCCACGACGTGAGAGAGAGCGGATGCGCGCCGCCGACCGTGATGCCTGCCATGGATGGTCGAGGGGGACAGTCCTTTGCAAAAGAACGAGTGGGGGACAGTCCTTTCAAAAGAATTTTCATCCCACCCTGGGCACGGGGAAAGAATTTAGTCACACCAAGAGAGAGAGAGAGAGGGGGGAGCTTCGTCGACGGGTGCGGGACTGCGGCGCAGACAGTGCTGCGGCAATGCCTCCGGCTGCTGCGGCGAGTGGGGTGCTGCTCGCTGCGATGGCGAATGGTGCCGCTCACTCATGGCGGGCCGCAGGAGAAGGGCACCACGACGCGCCAGCCGAGCGCAAAGTACGGCCGTCCCAAAACTCAAATCGGTCATTTGTGGTGTGGGTGGGTGGGCAGAGCGGTCTCCTCGGCCAAGAGTAACGTCGTGCGCGAGAATTAATCTTGGGAGTGAGTGACACTACAGAAATAAATTTCTACGTTGAACGATAATGCTCTCCATCGTCTCACCGGGAGACGTCGGCTATCCTCCCCTAAAGCTTACAATCAGTGCTGGTGCAGCTGACAGGTGCTGAATGTCGTGTCGTCCATGCACAGGCCTATCGAGTCGGCTTTCTCGACGGGTCCAAAGTCGAGCGAGCTGTTGCAAGCGTACGGGCTCCGCGTTGCGGTGGGGCGGTTGCGTGGGGCGATTGCGGTGGGGCGTAATTGGGTTCTGCCTGCCGACCCTCCTTCGGTGACCAACAACAGCATTGCCAGCCCCGCCACAAAGCACACGGTCCTGGCTGCGACTCGGTACATGTTGGTTCGACCCCCTCCTGCATTATCATTGGCGGTGAACGCTGCGCGCGGCAGAAGTAGGGGTTGTGTTCAGAAGTAGAGCTCTAGGGAGCTTTCCGGGGTTCAAAGTTCGCTGCTCTTCCGGGGACGTGGGCTTACCCTATCATTCTATCTATTCTACATACCCGGGTAATGTCAAGATTTGGGGGGGGGGTATGGCGTATTGGGAGAAAGAAAACCGTTTTTACAAGATAAAATTCAAAGCTCCCCCAAGTGCGCCGGGGGATGGCCACGCCTGGACACGCAACTGAATATGATGAAGGACTAATCACGGCCGCCGGATCTATCCCCGCCGGGCTGGGCCGCGCGCTCTCACTGCATGCCGACTACTGGTCAACAACCCTTGCGGGGCGCTTGCCTTAACCCTGGCGGCGCCTGAAGCCCCCGAAAAGAGCCCTGGCATGGTTGTTTCAAAAAAGCGGTTTCTCCGTCTTGTGGGGTGGCCGGCGTCCGCTTCACTTTCTCAAAATTTGGCACCTTGGAGCCAATTCCCGGAAGCTTGTAACTTTTTAAA
>NW_005200264.1:91055-167416 GCF_000372725.1 Emiliania huxleyi CCMP1516 | reverse complement strand
GGGAGAAGCTGGCGCACCTGACGGCGATGCCGCCCGCACAGTCGTCTCCGGACGGCCAGCTGCTGGGAAAGGCGCTCGAAATTGCCGCCACCAGTGCTCTTCGCGAGCTCGTGTGCGGCGAGCAGTCCATCTGGCAGCTGCCGCCGCCGTCCGCCCTCATCTCGGTCACGGGCGGCGCTGGATCCCTCAACATGACCGACAAGCAGAAGCTTGTCTTTCGGCGCGGGCTGCTGTCCGCGGCTCGCACGACCAACGCGTGGATCATGACGGGCGGCACTAACGCGGGCGTGATGGAGATGGTGGGCCGGATGCTGCAAGAGTCCTCGGTCGAGGTGCCGTGCATCGGCGTCACGTCGTGGGGCGTGGTCGCCGACAAGGAGGAGATGGCCAAGAAGGCCAACGGCCGGGTGCTCGACTACAATGGCAAGACACCGCCCTCGCTACCGCCGCCCTCGCCGCCGCCGCCCTCGCCGCCGCCACCCTCGCCGCCACCCACGCCGCCGCCCTCGCCACCCGCACCGCCCGCACCGCCCACGCCGCCCTCGCCGCCCTCGCCGCCACCATCGTCACCATCGCCGCCGTTTCCGCCACCATCGCCACCATCGTCACCCCCACCGCCGAGCCCTCCCCCCCCTTCACCGCCGCCGTCTCCGCCGCCGTCTCCGCCTCCCTCGCCACCTCCGTCTCCACCATTCCCGCCCTCGCCCCCACCGCCCCTGCCACCTCCTCCGTCGCCACCACCCCCGAGCAGCCCTCCTCCACCTTCTCCGCCACCCCCCTCAGATCGCGGTCGGCGCCATACACGAGCTCAAAGGCTGACCCCACGGGTGCAATGATTGGCGCGCGGCCGTCGGTCGTTATGAGCGACGCGTACCGCCTGTACCCCTCCTCCACGGCGTCATTCATTGGCAAAAAAGACTGGAAGTACGGAGGACGGTTGAGGCTGCCGCGGCGGCCCCACGTCTGGTAGAGGACCGTCGTTGCTCCCGCCTCCTTGATCGCGGCGTCGAGCTGAACGAGCGCCCTGGTCGACGCCTCAAAGTCTTCGTCTTGATCCGTGTAGCAGCACCTGCTCGGGATGTCCGACCGATCCTGCAGGACCACAAAGTCAAAACCACTGGCCAGGGCCACATGGTGACCGGAGCTCGGGGAAGACACCTCCTGCCAGTGGTAGTTGAGACTCGAGCCCCCCTTTGTCAACGCCTGCACGCGGGGCGAGTCGCCGAGGGCGGCGAGGAGTTGAAGTAGCACGCCATTGACGCCGCCATTGTAGTACGTGTACGAGTTGCCCATCATGAGGACCGCAAGCCCAGGGGGCGGCGACGGCGGCAGCGGGGGCAGGCCGAAAGGTGCGCAGCCGCCGCAGACCTCTGGGAATTCCTCCGCCACTTGCTGACATGCGGACGGCTCAGATTTCCCCTCGACGTCCTCCACCCAAGCAATGCGACCGCCACAGGTGGCGCTCTCGGTCGGCGCGGTGGCGACGGTGGCGAGAACGGTGGCCGTGCAAGAGCTGACGCCGCAGCGGCCGACGGGAGGTGGGGGCGCGGAGCACGCCGGCGGCCGCTCCTGGCCGCAGAGCGTCTCGCTCACCCAATACGGCTCGTCCGTCGCAGGATCGACGTTGGCCCCAGTCCTCGATGCGAGGCAGCGTGAGCCCGACTCATGCGTCTCGCTAGGCCTCGCAGGGAAGCTGCAGCATATCGGCTCGCCGAAGCAGAGCTCGCAGCTCGGGTAGTGCGAGGCCGCCGATTGATCGAGGCGGCAGTACCAGGCGTATCCCGGCGAGGCGATTGGTGTTGGTGCCGGCCGCGGCGGTGGCGACGGCGAGGGCGACAGCGAGGGCGACAGCGAGGGCGGTGGCGGTAGTGAGGGCGAGGGCGAGGGCGGTGGCGGTGGTGAGAGCGAGGGCGAGGGCGGTGGCGGTGGTGAGAACGAGGGCGAGGGTGATGGCGAGGGTGAGGGCGAGGGAACGGGTGCGCAAGGGCCACACGGGACAGGGATCTCGTCGGCGACAAACTGCTTCGCCTCGGCGAGAGACAGGGCTCCGCCAGCCGTGGTTTGCTTCCACTCGATCCGAGCTCCGCAGGAGTAGGTGTCGCCATTGGAGTCCGTAGCTGGCACAGACCAGACGTCGTCGCAGCTAGTCGGTGGTGGTGGGCTTGTTGGTGAGACCTGTGCACCGCACGGCCCACACGCGGGGAGTTCGTCCGCGACGAACTGCTTCGCCTCGGCGAGAGACAGGGCTCCGCCAGCCATGGTTTGCTTCCACTCGATCCGAGCTCCGCAGGAGTAGGTGTCGCCATTGGCGTCTGTCGCTGGCAAGTTCCAGACGTCACTGCACGCCAAGGCAGCCACTTGTGTGTCGGTTTTCGTGGCACCATCGACTGCGTTCTGCAAAGAAGAGCGCGCAAGCGGAGTTGTCGCGAGGTGCCACATCTCCTTCAGGAGCCGAGGGCAGCGCGCAAGATGACCTGGCGTGTTCCAAACGTCGCTGCAACCAGTTTGTAGATCCTGATTTGCTGCAGTCGAACCTAGTGCTAGCAAGTGGGACATCTCCATGAGGTGGGCACAGCGCGCGACGGCCGCGAGCACAAATTGCAAAAAAGCGTGTCATAATCAAAAAATAAACTTAACACCGCAGCGCCCCCCCCCCCGATGCGCCCGCGACGTCGTCGCGCCCTGGCTGTCGCGTTTCGGCAACGGGCTCGATCCCCTCACCCTGGCCAAGGTGTCGCATTCGGACCCAACCCTGCTCGCGTACTATCAGAATGATGTGTGCGTCGAGGCTGGCAGAGAGCGGCTTCGCTTCGGGCCTTCAGATTGCGGGAGGGCGGCGAGTCTGTGCGAATCGTAGCCACGTGCTGCTACTCGCCCATGTGCACTGACCACCCAGCCTACCTCAAACGAGTCGTGCTTACCTTCCCACAACTCCGTCGTGGCCCCGCCGCCGGCGACGCCGCCCGAAATCCTGATGGTGCAGCAGGAGTGGCCGACCAGCTTCACGCCACTCGCGAGCACCGGCCGCGACCCGTTCAAGGGCCGCGCCTTCAACACGCATTCCGACGCCCTCTTCCTAGCGACGTTTGTCTTCCGTGTCCTCTCGCGGGGTCGCACCGGCGGCCTAGGCAGCACGGTGCAAGGGCTCGTCGAGTCGCTGGGTGGGGTGCACACCTTGGGCCTTCCCAAGGGTCAAGGCTTGGTTGGCCCCACAAAGGGGCAGACGTTGACGCCGCCCCCTCCCGCCGGCGCGGGCCTCACGCCTATTCGCGTGGCGGGTGTGGCGGTACTCGCCATCGGGGTGATACTCAGGGCCCGTGCCCTCAAGACGAGGTAGCCTCCATTGCAAAGAAAGTAAGAAAACAACCCAAGGGAGGTAAGTCTTCACACTCGAGGATGGAGATAGATAGATAGGAAGGCGCGAAGAACGCCAACGAGAGAATTTTCTTCTACTGACTACTGACTACTGTGTTAGTGCCGCCAGTGCGCCAGTCCCGTGCCGATGGCGCGAACTTGTCGTGCCAGTGTGCTGTGATAAAGGCCTTGTATTTCAAGATTCTCCGCGCCGGCGTGTGTGCCAGTCCGCGCCAGTCCGCGCCCTTGTCGTGCCAGTGTGCTGTGAGAGAGGCTTGTACCTTCGAGAATTCTTCTTGAAAAATGCTCGCCGTTGCCAAAACCGTGGTGGCGCTTGTCGCGCTCTCGGCCTCCTCCGTCGCCGCATCGGATATTGCAGCTGCGGGTCGCGGGAGCGTGCTCCGTGCTTCGCGCGGCAGCGACGCGCGAACCGGCGTGGCAGATCTGACGCAGGTGGGATCGGCGCTGCAGCTTCGGGGCGGAGGCAGCACCCTCTCGCGGCTCCTCCCGATCCTGCTCGGCCGACGGCACTGCAAGATCCTGATGCTTGGACTCGACTCGGCCGGAAAGACCACCATCCTCTACCAGCTCAAGCTGGGTGCGCCCTCGCCTCGCCTCGTGATTGCCGCTTCTCGCTCTCGCCTCACAGTCCGCGTGCCTCAGGCGAGCTGGCGGCGACGACGCCGACTCTTGGAGTCAACGTCGAGACCGTCACCTACAAGAACATCGAGTTCATGGTGATGGACATGGGCGGGCAGGACAAAATCCGCGCGCTGTGGTCTCACTACTACGACGGAGCCAACGCACTGATCTTTGTTGTCGACTCGTCCGACGAGGAGCGGCTGGCTGAGGCGAAGGAGGAGCTGCGGAAGCTGCTCGGGGAGGAGGCGGCGGCATAGCGCTAGTAGAGGGCGCCTCGAGCGCGCGCACAGAGGCGCGATACCAAGGGATGATCCCGCTAACACCACTACACACCGCGACACACCGCCGCACGCCGCCGCACGCTGCCGCACACCGCCACCGCACACCGCCTGCTGCGAGCGCGTCTCGCGGCTGAGCTGCGGAGCCGCGGCGCGCACAGGCGCTCAAGGAGGCGCTGCTGCTCGTCTTTGCGAACAAGCAGGACCTGCCACAGGCGCTGTCGGTGCAGCAGGTAGCGGACACGCTCGAGCTGAGTGCGATCCCGCACCGCAGCTGGTACATCCAGGCGCTCTCCTCGCCCGCCCGCTCCCCCACCCCGTGCGACCCAGCGGCGAGCCTTCTCCGCCCAGCCGCCTCCTGCGCCGGCGACGTCAGCGCCGCCCCTCACTGCTAGGCGTGCTCCGCCACCACCGGCGCCGGCATTAGCGACGGGCTGGACTGGCTCGCCAAGAAGCTCGCGGCGCAAGAGAGGACATGAGGTCAGCGCGCGGGGCTCGAGGATGCGGCTTTTGTCGCTCAGCCTGCAGGCGGCATTGAGGCGTCGCAGAGAGACGGCCGTTGAGCGGTCGCTGTCTCAGACTCTGACGCCACATAACGTACGTGTTCACACGCGCTATAAACACCGCGATTACGCGTTCGTGCTTCGTGGTCTAAAACGACACACGAGATATCGACTCCATTGGCGCGCACGGGGCAGATTACCGCAGAGTCAGAGAAGAGTGGGAGTGGTCCACGTCCACCTCCGTCCAGAGATCTTTGCTCCGTGTGCGGTTTGCGGCTCGCGGCTCTCGCGCCTTGCACTGTACTTGCTCGCTCACATTGGGCCTCTAGCTCTACGCCGACCCCCGCGCAGGAAATTCTTTTGAGGCGCCCGTCGATTAATTGCCGGCTCCCTGACGTTACCCTTACTTGAGCACTTGAGCACTTGATAGGGTCGATTCCGCATAGTACGACGGGACCCCTCGATCGTCTCGCCCTCCCTCACTCTGCACACTGGTGTGTTCATTGGGGGGGGGGGGGGCATAACAAACACGGTACAGGATCGAGGTGCACGCTGCCAAAGCAGTGTCGTCCCCCCTCTCCCCGACGGCGATGGCGGTGTGACCGATCGAGCTACAAGAGCGCGAGCTTGGTCAGCATGATCAGGAGTCATCAGGCGCACTACCTCACTGGGCCTGAGATCACCACACGACGCGTCCATCACCTTCCGGGTTTGTGTGGGTTCGAACCACTCCGGGATGGGCAAGCCCATAACTTGAGAGAGATGATTAATTGTCAAAATTCCTGTTGTGCAAGAGCGGAGAGGGCTCGGACGGGGCGCGTGGCGGGAGAGGGCAGGGAATGGGCGCGGGGGAGGGGATGGGGGGCTCAGCCGTGCAACAAGCATTAATTAATAATAGTAATAAAGAATTATTGCTCGGCCGTTCATCCTTATCAGCGACGGCTGGCCGCCGACGAGCGCGCTCGCGCTGCTCGTCAAAATGGCGGCGGTGGCGATTGCGGCGACGGTCGTTCAGTCGTACAGCGCTCAGGCGTCTGTCATCTGTCGTCTGTTGTCGCATTTCGCACACGCGCGCGCCGCGCGACCCGCGTCGCTCCGCGAGGGCATGAGCCTTCCGCGATTCGATCCCGCAGCCAAAAGCTGCTCGCTCGAACCGCGGCCGACTCTACCATCGCGGCCGCAGCTGTTGAGCTCTTCAGAAGACTGGTGCCTCATATGCTGCCTCCCTGCGGATGCTGCCGGCGAGCCTGGCGGTCCGCTGTACTACAAGGAAGTGCTGAATCTTTCTACCTCGAATTCTTCTACCCCCACGACTCGGAACGCGAATGTGACAGGACCATCGGGTCCTTCAGCCACCAAAGTGAGATCACCCTAGAAGTATGTTGAGTCCTGGCTCAATCTTTTTACACTCCTCCCCGCTGTAGAGTCGGCCCCGTTCAGGTATATTGTTGGCAAATCAAAACACAGAGCTCACACAGAATCACAGCGGGAGGAAAGCGGCGAGTCGCAATTCCTGGGGTCCTTGTGGCGGGCCACCCTGTCCAGAGAGGCATGGATGCCAATCTGGGGTCTTTCGACCCGTGAACCTTCACGGGACTCACAGTCTGCTGTGAGTGCCCCTGTGTGAAGAGTGCGTAAGGGGTTAATCTTTTTAGATCGCGCTAATCCCCCCCCCCCCCACTAGCGTCGTTGTTTCGGCGACGCGGACGAACCACACCGGCTCACAGCTCATACAACTGGCCGGCAGAGCTCGCGCTGGCGCGGCGAAATGTCTTGAAACATCACATCTTTATTGGCGGGAGGAGCGCGCTCCAGCCGCGGTCGTAGCGAGCGCCGGCACCCCATCGGTAGATGAGCGGGATGAGCTGTGTCCTGTGATCGGGGTCGGGGCTTCTATCAGATCTACTGCGCGTACGCTGCGTACTTTCAGATCTCACACCAGGCCAGTCACGAAACAAATCACGAGTGTCGTATCAGGCCACACAACACGGAATCCCCTGTCGACGCTCGCCGCCCGCGGTGGGTGACTTTCAGACACTCGGTGGTCGGAGAGAGAGATTTTTAGCAATACCAAACAACTGTGGTCGGTGGTTTGTCTTCTGGCTGAATGAATGAAGAAAAGCAAAGAGCGGCAACCGTCCGAACAGTCAACTCGAAACGGAGTTTTGCAACGGACTTGCAACGACATCCGACAGCTCCATTGCGTTATGCCTGCGACTCGCCTGAGAGAGGAGTGGAGGGAACTCACCACCACGAGCAGCCCATCTCCCCAGAAGCGGGGCCGGGCCGAGCGTCGCACGTGGCTGCTGCCCGAAAACTCTCTGCCGAATCCTTCTGACGGCGCAAAGGCCTCCGCGCTCCGTGGACGGGCTGTGCGGGCAGCCAAGAGTTTCTGTAGAGGCACTATCCGTGGCGTTGAGGCGATGGTCCTTGCGCGCGCCCTGCCCAACGGGCCGGATCGCGACCACACGCCGTGGTGAGCTCTGAAGAGATCTCCAGTATCAGCCAACCTGATTTGACACTCCGTGGCGCTTGGAGCGCTATGGGCCACAGATCGTGTCTTCCTTCGAGATGGGAGGGTGGTGCTGATGCGTACGCTTCTTCCATTGCCTCTGTGCGTAGACAACGCCCTATCAGTCGGTCGGGTGCCTCCTGCGACCCCGCCTCCTCAATATGAGGTTTCCCGCGGCGGCGGCTCGCGCGTCAGGCTCGTTTGCTTGAGAAGTGAGCGGTATTATCTTGCAGCTGTACATTACACACATACCAAACGCACTAACCTATGCCGCCTGGAGGCCAGAGCCCGGGAAGGTCATGCGCGAGACCACCGCGCGACCCTGCCGCGGCGCCTTTGCAGAGCGTATTAGCCAGCCGATCACCAGGCAGGCGCCAAAGAGCAGGATGCTGAGGAGGCAGATGACGGCCACCGCCGCCGACGCCGCCGCGTCTGCGGCGCACTCCTGGGTGGTTATCGCCTCGAAAGCAGCCAGGCGACACCTGCGGCGGGCGGCGGCGACGGGTCAGCGCTACCGACGAACCGCGGCTGTGTATGCGCACGTTGCGGCCCAAACCTCGCCAAAGAGTCATTGTCACACGCGCGGCACCAAGCCGCGCCGTCGGGCAGCGAGACCTCCACGTGCCGCACAAAGGCGTCGAGCGGACAGCTGGCCAAACGGGCCTCCGACCTCGAGCACGGCACAGGGATCAGACGCCACTCGGAGCCGTCCCAATATAGCAGGCGCACGGCGGCAGACGCGGCGGCGGCGCCCGCAGCCTCCGGAGGCACGACTTCAAACGCGAGTGCGGAGCCTGTCGGGAGCAGCGCTTCCCCGAGCCAGGAATCCGCCGACTCGCCGGACGAGACCGACACGCCCACCGCTGTCAGCGCGCACAGCATGGTCGGGTAGTGTGCCGAAAAGACGTGCAAGTCCGGGCCGCCGACGTCCACCGCCGCCGCCGCAACTTCCCGCAGCAAGGCCGAGCCACAAGCTCCGCCCTCGATCGAGGCGCCAAACTTGCGCGCCTCCACCCACGCTGCAAGCCCGCCGGCCTCCGCAAGCACGCCCTCGACGTCTGACGGCACGGCGGAGGCGTTGGAGGCACGAATCGCAACGTCGAGGGCGTCAAACTCGTTCCAAAACATGTGCAGTGGAACCGCCTCGGCCCGTGGGTCGACCTCAAGCGCCTGGTGCGGGGGCGTAGCTTGAGTGAGGTTGGGCGAGGCGAGGTTGTGCGACAGCCGCGCGCCCTCAGCGCATCGGCGACGCGCCCTCGCACAGCCAATGACACCGTCTCTTGCCGCAAGAACTCGCCGGAACCATACCACTCGGTGAGCCGCGCGGCGTGCGCTGGGCACTTGTTGTACGCGCGAAGCAGCGTGTCGTCATGTTCGGCGCGAGAATAAACTGGCGTCGGCAACGAGCGGTTCGGGAAGAGTCGCCCGAGGAGTGCCTGCGGCCGGTGGCGCAGTGAGGAAGCAGCGGTGCCTGGGCCATATCCGTGGGAGGAGCGCAAGCCTCGGCCGTGCCAAGCGTACGTGCGAGGCCGCTGCTCTCGGCTCGCACGCCCCGGGAGCCCGTGTCAAGGCAGGCGCCGTTGGCCGCGCAGCTCGGCTCGAGGTAGCGGCTTCGCAGCGCTTCGGCGAGGGCAGCGATCTCGGGGAGCGCCTGGGCGGAGAGCGGCGGGTCCGAGCTCTCGCGCAAGTGGTGCGGGTTCTTATCGAGGCGTGAACGACGGCCGTGCCGCGTGATCACGATGGCCTTCGCCCGGGTCATTTTTGCCGGCGCTTTCCGTGCCGGCGGGCGGGCGCGTTCTTGCGCGAGGGTGCCTAACCAACCATGAATACACGAAGATTTGTTTTATCGTTTTTCACTGCGCCCTTCGCTGTTCATTTGCGAGAGATTCTCCCGCCATTCTTCCTCCGTTCAGATGCAATTCGCCCGCTTTTCAAATACATTTTGTGGAACAGATTTTTTATCGCACATTTAGTGCTCTTCATGGCAGTTTAAGGCAAGCGTGCCTTATCCTGGCTGGGTCCGGCGTGGTCGGGAGCCCTCGACTCCTCGGCGAGCTCTTTCCTGCCTCAATGAAATTGCGTCTTACTTAGCCCTTAGCTGTCGAGAGCACGTCTTGCCACTATGCACGAAGACATTCGAATTACTACCTTGGCTACAACGTGAAGTCTGGCGGCTGGTTTGTGATCTTTTCTGCCTTGGATGCTTGCTGCTTCTCTTGGTGGCTGGGCGTGCAAGCCTCGTGAACAACAAGGGTGGAGTCATGGCGGTGCGCGCCTGCGCCTTGATTAGCTGTGCCCTCCTGCAGGCTTGGACCTCCTCGCTACTGACTTGGCACTCCCTCACCAACCGTGTATCCCTCTCACTCTAGGAGCTGGCGGCGGTGCATGCCACAAGCCGTCTGTCTGGGCTGCAGTTGCACTTAGTCCAGGCGGCCTGGCAAGCTGTGCTGTTGCACTTTCGCAGCACTCAGAGCTGCTCGGCATTGATTGCATCATCATGTGAAATGTGGGATCCCGCGCGATGGTCCCCTTATCGTCCTAGCCCGCGACACTACTCACTGGGCGGTGCGGGTGCTTAGCATAGGGGTTGGGAGGGGATTCAAAACAAATCTAAAATCGCCGCGCCCCCCCTGAATTCCGCAATGTACATTCCGCACTCCCGACCCACACCTCGGACGGCGAAAGCCGGTCCAAGCAGCAGTCGCCACGGTTGCGCACCTTGACCGACGTGATGATACAGGCCACTCGCACCGACAGCCACGGATCCGCTGCCTCGGTCGAGTGGCACAAGACACTCCCAAGTCCTCGCCGAGTACCCCCTCCCTCACGCACAGTCAGTGTTCAGCGCGCACTCAAGGATTGGCCCAATGCCGCATCCAGCGGCACACCGGACCAAGGCCCGCGCAGTGCAGGGGTGGTCGGATGATCGATCTGCAAATTACACATGCGCGCCTTGCTTGGTTGTGCTCGCGTTGCACTAGCATTGCAAATTACACGGAGCACTCGAGTTATTCAGCCCATGAGGACGAGGCACTCGGTGCAGCCGAAGCAGCCATCCCAGGCGCACTTGTCAGTCCAGCCCTGCGTCTTGCCCTCACAAAACGGCTTGCACACCGGCGCAGGGGACGAGCACTCGGTGCAGCCGTTGCAGCCATCCCAGGTGCACTTTTTGTCCCAGCCCTGCGTCTTGCCCTCACAAAACGTCTTGCACACCGGCGGAGGGGACGCGCACTCGGTGCAGCCGTTGCAGCCCCCCCAGGTGCACTTGGCATCCCAGTCCTGCGTCTTGTCCTCACAAAACGACTTGCACTCCACTGGGGGCGATGGCGGTGGTGGCGTCGGAGGCGGCGGTGTGGGGGGCGGCGCCTTCGGTGGCGTCGGAGGCGGCGGTGTGGGGGGCGGCGCCGACGGTGGCGTCGGAGGCGGCGGTGTGGGCGGTGGTGGCGTCGGAGGCGGCGGTGTGGGGGGCGGCGCCGACGGTGAGGGAGGGAGGGAGGGAGGGTCGGTCGGAGTCGGCGGTGTGGGGGGCGGCGCCGACGGCAAAGGGGCCAGGCACTCGGTGCAGCCGGTGCAGCCAGTCCAGGTGCACTTGTCATCCCAGGCCTGCGTCTTGTCCTCACAAAACGGCTTGCACACCGGCGCAGGGGCGGAGCACTCGGTGCAGCCGTTGCAGCCCCCCCAGGTGCACTTGTCAGTCCAGCCCTGCGTCTTGTCCTCACAAAACGGCTTGCACACCGGCTCAGGGACGATGCAATCGGTGCAGCCGGAGCAGCCAGTCCAGGTGCACTTGTCCTCCCAGGCCTGCGTCTTGTCCTCACAAAACGGCTTGCACACCGGCGGAGGGGAGGAGCACTCGGTGCAGCTGTAGCAGCCACCCCAGTCGCACTTTTTGTCCCAGCCCTGCGTCTTGTCCCCACAATACGGGTTGCACGTCGCGTGTACGCCGACGGCGAGCGCCAGCGACATCACTGCACGAACCGTGCGCATAGCGCCGATGCCGATCGGCGAGGATTTTAGAACGAATCCCCAAAACGCGCGCCTGGATGGCTGGATGATCTGTGATTCTTGGAAACGAAACTCATATCGGACTACGCCTCCGGCGCAGGCCCCCCCTCCCGGGTGTGATCTGTGATCTGTGAGGGTCCGCCCGTAGGCGCATTTTGTATACCGAGGCGGTGCCCGGTGCCGAGCGCAGGCAGTGCCCACAGCGCACAGGTCGGTCCCTGGGCGAGGGTGGTGGAGAGGGCTGTCTGTTTGTTTGTCGGTCGGCGCTAAACCGTAACCCGCCGGTGGGCGGCGCGGGGGGCGGGCCGGATCCACGCGTTCCCAGACAGCCCCGTTGGAGGTAGGCCGCTCGTCTAGCCAATCAATCAGCCTCAACCCTAGTCTCGTAGCTGCATAGTGTCGCTGTTTTCGAAAAAGCGCTGACGGCCCGGCGCGTGGGTAGCCCGTGGGTGCTCATCTCGCGTGTACTCCAACCAATCGCGCGATGGAGGCGAAGCTGACCCTGCTCGAGATGCGGGGCAAGCGACAGATTGATCTCGACACTTAGACACTGGTCAAGCAAGCTTCGAGAACAGGAAATGAGACGCGTCAGGTTACGCGCGCAAGGCTCACAAAGAACGTCTACCCACGGCAACTCTACAACATGCCCAATTGACCAGCGTATGATCCTGCTCAGTGGTGTATCTGCCAAGCCAGAGTGGTTGACATTATGATGGCACCGCAGTGCACACGCTTCGACAACCATTCGCGGCGGCGGCGAACCACTTTCTAGAACTTCGGCTTGATTTCGGGGAGGCCGGCCCATCCACTGCCATGATTGCGTTGCCCCGGCTGCAGCGCCGGCTGCGGCGGAGCGAGGGGAGGACGCGGGCGAGGGCGAGAGCGTGGTCGAGGGCGAGGTCCCAAGACCCTCGCTGTCAGAGAGCGACGAGTTTAGTCACGAGAGAGACGACGAGGCGAGGCAGCTCCGGCCCCAGCGAAAACGGCCCCCGAAAAGGCACAGCCGAGGCCAGCCGCAACCCAGAGGTTCGAGGCTGGGCCGGCCAAAGGCAAGCAGCGAGCAGCAAAAGGGGGGGGGGGGGGGGGGCATAGCCCAGGCTGCCACTCCCGCAGCCGCTCGAGCAGCCGCCACTTTCCGTCCGCCGCTCCGCGGGGGCGCGGGCCAGGTGCGGCGCGAAAACGACTTGCACGAAGAAGGATCCTGCAGTGAAGGCACTCGAAGGTGCGGCGCAGCGTGCGGCGCAGCCTCAGCAGGCTCCTCCTCGTCGCTCGCCCAGTTCGCAATCCCTCGCCGATTCTCGCTGCAACCTTCAGGGCACTTGGAGCACTTGGAGTGCAGTCGGTAACCGCACATCCAGGGCCGGGGGGCTGAGAAGCACACCCAGCGGGCCGGATGATTGGCATCGGGTTGAGGGCGAGGTCGTTTTCACTTGGAGCACTTGGACTGCAGTCATTAACCGCACATCCAGGGCCGGGGAGCAAGAATGGAAGCGTTGTAAATTCTTCAATCGGCCGAATTTTCGCGCTGTCGGATGCGCCTGCTGCGCGTCCTGCTCCTCTGCGGCTGCCTCCTCGCCTCAGAGGCGGAGGAGACTGCAGTGGAGAGGAAGGCCGAAAAGCTGCTGCAGCGTGCCCTCGAGATCACAAAGGGTCGGGGCGGCGAAGCTGCTGTCGGGTTCGGGTGCGGCTTCGCAGCGGGGTTTGCGTGCAAGCAGGTTCAGGCGATGGCGACGAAGGCCGTTTTCGCCGCGGGCATACTAACCGCCGGTGCATACTACAAGGGCTACCTCAAAGACGAGCAGCTAGACCACTTCAAGTCCAAGGTGGAGGGCGCGGTGGAGGACGCGACGGCGATGCTGCCACGCTTCCTAAAGCTGGCCGACATCGACGGGGATGACAAGATCACCGCCGCCGACGGTAAGATGGCGCTCTCCAAGGCGCGACACTGCACGTTTTCACGCCACACACGGCTTGCCGCGCCACACAGCAAATGGCGTCATGCACCGCACCAATACCGCGTGGCCCACGCCCTCAATACCGCGCCGTTAGGTCGCGCCGTTTGCGCAGAAGCACGCGGGGTTCTCGGGCGGCCTCGCCGGCGGCTTGCTCGCCGGCTATCAGATCGGGTGATGCGAGGAAGCAGGACGACCCGGGGTGGACGCCGCCATCTCATAATAAAAGAGAAGACACTGTGGAGAGAAGACCCAGAGAACCACCAGAGAAAGAATGCTCACAGCCGCATGCGCGTGTGGGCGCTGGGAGAGGGCAAGACGGTATAGCGCGCAGGAGAGCTTGTAAAGTCGGGATGTGAGCGTGCGTAGCGCGTACCGCACGGTTTGCCGCTGTCCGGGCGGTCGTCTCCGGTCTCGCGTGCCCCGGGGCACGGGCGTGCGCGGCTTCGTGGGCTTGCGGTGCCGCTGCCTGGTTTATGGTGGCCGATTGTCTCAGGAGTTGTGGCTGCGGCAGCCGAGCGTACGTGTACTCAGACGGGACGGGCTCTCTCCCTCTCTCTCCGCTCTGCGGATAAAAACTAAAAGTTTTCGCAGCCCGGACCGGCGCTACATGGATCATGGTGGTCGGCCCACGGCTCTACAGGCCGGGGCTTCCAGCTGCTGCGAATGTGAGCCAGCCTGGGCCGCCTCCGTTCACGAGCACGTCTTCGATTGTCTTCCACAGGACGGTGAAGAGTGCCGCCTGCAGCGCGTTGACCAGCAGCCGCGTGCCCAGCCCGCGCACGAAGAGCGCTGCCCAGCCGTCCTCGTCGACGATCTCGCGCGCCTGCGAGAAGGGTTCGAGAGGGTTCAGAGAGGGGACGGACTCCGTCCTCGTCGACGAGTCTCCGACGCGCCGCGTCGAGGTACGAGGTCGAGTTGGCCGCCGTCTGCCGGCGCGTCTTGAGCACGCGCAGAGAGTTCGAGGTGCAGTCTGACACACACGAGGCGGCGACGCCTACCCGCCCATGCGTTGTCGCTGGTCATGAACCAGGCGCCGTCCGAGACGCACCGGGGGGGGGGGGGGGGGGTAGCGGCACCGAGCAGCGCGGAGCGGCAGAGGCGCAAGGCGACCTCGCCCTCGGGGGAGGCGGGCAGCCGCTCGTCGAGCGCGTTGTAGGTGAGGAACCTGCCCGGAGCAAGGGAGTGTGCTTCGCATCGGGAGAGGAGAGGGGCGAGGGCGAGGTCTCCCAGGTGAGGGGGGGGGGAGGCTGTGTGTGTGTGTGTCTGTCTGTCTGTCTGTCTGTCTGTCTCGCAGCTGGAGGGGGAAGGTTGCCATGGGTACGAGCCACCACGCCTCCCCATACCTCCCCATACCTCCCCACATCTCCTCATATCTAGGAGCTTGCCATGGGTACGAGCCGACGAAGGATGCGGCCGCCGAGGCGAGCGCACCTGTGCCGGGGCGATTTGCGAGTGAATGTGTAGCGGAGAGAGAGACTCGCGGACGCGCGCGAGGCGGCAATATCCGCGTGGCGCGCCGCAGAGTGCACGTACACGTGGCGTGCGGGGTGTGCGCGGGCGGGGCTCGCTGGGCGTGGGGCGAAAGGGGTGTGCGCGCGCCCTGGAACAAGACGCCGGCGCCTACAGGAAGGTTCCAGGACCTGTCTTGGAGAGGTCTTGGAAGGGCGGGCCGTGAAAGAGGCGCCGGCGCCCTCGGCGCGGAACTTTGCGAGCAGCAAGTCGTACGCCTCCTCGCCGCGCACCTGCACGTCGACATGTCACGGACGCGTCTCGGACGTGTCTCGGAAGTGTCGCGTGTCGCCCACCGCCTCGCGACTTGCGATGGTCGGACTCCGCCTCGCCGCCGCGCGCCTGCAGCGTGCTCTTGAGCGTGTCGACCGGAGTGAGGCCGATCCTCCAGACCGACGCAGCGCCTACCCTCGCGGGTCATCTCGGGTGAGCTCGGCTCCCGTCTCGTCGGGCCGATCCTGCAGAGCCCACGCCGCGCCCGACGCGATCGCAGTCCTCACGGCGACCGGCAGCGCCGCCGTGGCGCCTGTCCCGGAGGCTCGTGTCGGGGAGAAGAGAGAGCTGTGTGCGCTCGGGGCTCGTCTAGATGGGCGAGGGTGTGAGCCCTGGAGGCCCTGAGGATGGGGGAGGGCCCCCGTGAGCAGAGAGGGGGGGGGGTGTAGTGGTGGACAGCAGCAGCGCACGTGATCGGCTCTTCCGTGTGCCTCGCTGCTCCAGCTGGGTCGGGTGGGTCCTGCTTCTTGGGGACCGAGCCCTGCCTCTCTGCGCGATCTCGGCCAGACCTCGACCAGATCTCGGCCAGACCTCGGCCAGATCTCGGCCAGACCTCGGCCAGATCTCGGCCAGACCTCGGCCAGATCTCGGCCAGATCTCGGCTAGACCTCGCCGCCAAAGACGCTCGGGTCGGCCAGGAGCAGGAGGACGCCGGTGTTAGCGGCGGTGTCGCCTGACCAAGAATGCGCGGTGGTGATAGCGAGAGAGGAGCAGGCCGCTGCCGGCAGTGGTGTCGCCGAAGCGAGTGAGCGGCGTCTGCAGTAGCGCAAAGGGGAGGCCGCGGTACAGCCGCCTCACGCCGCCGCCCAACGTGCCGCCGCCCTCGGCGTACACGCGCCGCAACGCCTCGGACGTGGAGATGCTCTCGGCCTGCCGCATCCAGACCCAAACTCAGTGGCGTCTTTCGTGTTGTCCGCTCACTAGAATGCAGGGCTCTGTTCGGCATCTGCGGCTCTGTTCGGCATCTGCGGCTCTGCCGACGCGTACTGGTAGTTCATGACGGTTCGGAGCCACATGAGCGTGAGCACCTGCGCCACGCTCGCGAGCGCTCCGCTCACGCCGCCGCCGAGCGCCCGCTTCGCAGCCTTCTCCCACACGTCGCCGTACGCCGGCGCAGCCTCCGAGGCTGCAGCCGCCACAGCGGTCGTGTCGACGGAACCAAAGGCGGGCGGAGCGACAAGGAGCGCAAGCGCGATCGCGCCGGCGCCGCCGATGAGCAAGAGCGGCCTAGCTGGCGTTGAGGGTGCTCGGAGCACATCTCCAGCCATTCCCGTGGCCTGTGTGGAAGGCGCTGTGAGCACATCCCTGCCCAATCCGCCACGTCCGATCGCCGCCTGCGGCTGCGAGCCCATTGCCGGTCCAGTTGCCAGTGGCTTCGGCGCGGTCAGGCCAGCGGCGGCCGGAAATGAAATCGCGAATGTGGTGTGCAACAGCAAGAGCGTCGGGCACATCGCTCACGCACGCTCGTCCTGCACGCGTGCGGCGAGGGAAATGTCCGTGAACCTTCTTTTCTACCAGGCTAGGATTGAGAGCAGCCTCGTTCTCAATCCTAGAAGTCGAAGGATTGTGAGCAGCACTCCTCGCAATCGTAGCATCTCTGTGCGATTGTGAGCACCCACGCTCGCAATCCTACATCTTCTAGGACTTGTCCAGCGAACGGGGCGGAAGGCAGCGGTGTGTTTACATTGCTGTGCCTTCTTTCGGTCTCCTCCTCCATGTAGGTAGACGCCGATGAACTTGTTGATCTTCCCGATGATCGAGTCGTTCTCGAGCTTCTTGAGCGCCCTCGTGCCCTCTCCCCCTGTGACCGAGGACCAGAGCGTCTCGATCTGCTGTCCCTTGGCCTCCCAGAGCACGGCGAGGTCGCTGCCATTGAAGAGGTTTCGGAACTGGCCCTCGACAGTGGAGAGGTGCTTCGCCGACGACTTGAGCATGGCGAGGATCGGTACCGATTTGCGATCATGTTCTTGAGCGAGAACTTCATCTGGTTTTTGGTCTTCGTTGAGACGATGGCGGGATTGCTCCAACCGTTCGCGTACTTCATGATGCCGTCGGCCTCGCGCGGGATATCAGCCTGGCGGCCGTGCGTGAGCGAGCCGTGCTTTGTCGTGGCAGCAGCGGCTGGCGGCGTGGCATCAGCTGAAGCAGGCCCGAAGCCCAGCGTGTTGCGCTGCTGACCGGGGGCCTTTGCCTTTGCCATACTGCGCGCGACGACGCGTTTCTATACGAAAAAAGAATTTTCTGGTCGTTACGCTCACCAGTGCACCAAATTTTGATCTACTGCAGACAAACAACTAGCAACTCGCCAACGCATCCGCCCACTAGCGGCAGCGCCCGCCCACCCTCCCGGCCCGCATCGCAATTCGGACACGTGCACGTCTCGACACTAAGGGACGATGCGCGCGTACTGTGGAGAACTGGAGCGCTGCCAGAGCTTGTACAAAGTGACGGCAAGCAGGACCAGGAGCGGCCGCACACTGCTCGGTACCCCCCCTGCACACCTAAGCCCATGGCCGACCCCCCCCCAGCAGCACGCTCTGCTGCTGGGGGGGGTCGGACCCCCCCCCCCAGCAGCAGCGCTCTGCTGCTGGGGGGGTCGGGACCCCCCCCCCCCAGCGCAGCAGCGCTCTGCCTGTGGGGGGTGCTGGCATCTCTGTGTACAGACAGCAGCTGTAAGTAGCATGCGTTCGAGTTGCGAGAATTTATGGTCGGCATCAAAATCAGTGGTCTCACCGGCGGGGCCTCCTACTGCCAACCGGGCGGTGCGGGGCACGCGCCAGCCTCTCTTCTACGCCTCTCGTGCCTCGCGGCGCCTCTGCGTCAAGGAGGGAAGATACGGCTCTCGCAGCCCATCATACGCCGTGGCACAGCGGAGAGCACAGCGGGCTGTACAAGTCCATCGGATAGTGCTCAATATCTTCGCATGCTCGTCGTTGGTGATATCCGTGCGAGGTCATACGCCACAGGCCAGCAATCACTCGGTGATGAGACTATTGATGTAGGCGCGACGCTCTGACACCGAGTGTTGTGTGGTAGTACAAGATAGACTCACCATGGTCACAAGTCTTTAGTAAAACGCCAGCACTCGACACGACGAAGGTGTATTGGGCTCGAAGGCGCGGTGAACACAACTGCCTCGAGCGTACCGCTCAAACACGAGCCGAGGGGGCGGGAGGGGGGGCGGCGGGAGGCGGGAGCTGGGTCCAGTGCGCTCGGCTGCTGGGGGGGTCGGGACCCCCCCCCCAGCAGCAGCGCTCTGCTGCTGGGGGGGTCGGGACCCCCCCCCCAGCAGCAGCGCTCTGCTGCTGGGGGGGTCAGACCCCCCCCCCTAGCAGCAGGGACGGGCTTAGAAGTGCAGGGGGGGTACCGAGCAATGTGCGGCCGCTCCAGGCCTGCGACTGCGTAGATGCTCCACATATATGTGTGCGGTCGGGCTTGCTCGGGCCTCGGCGAAGAGTCTCCTTCGCTTGGCGCTTGGCTGCGTGACTGGTTTTCATAGTGAAAATCGGCGATTTCGAAGCGCCCGTGGCGGTTCGCGAGAAGGAGGGAGAGCGTTTGAGGGGGCTCACGGCAAGGACACCGACCGAGGGGGGGGTCGGTCGTCACACCTCCCCTTCCTCCCGCCGCCGAGAGAGCGACCGACCGGAGCGGAGGGGGGGTCCGGTCCACCTCGGGGGCAGACCACCGACCGGCGGGGGGGTCCCCACGAACTAGGGTGGGTGGGTACAAAGTGACGCTCATTCATACTAGAGAGAGGCGGAGGCCGAGAGCCGGCCAGCACTCCGCGCCGCCGTCGAGGCAGGGACTTGGCGGCGGGGGCTGGACACCAACGAAGAGCAAAAAAAGAAATCACGCCGCCGATCGCAGCACCGGCCCCCGCTGACGGTCTCCCTGACGCCCACGCCGATGGCCTCCCACCGCATCGGCGCCCGCCTCTCCGGCCTCTCGCCAGAGCAGCTCGTCGCCTTCATCGACGAGCAGGCGCCTCTCTGGAGCGCCGCCGCAATGCGCGTGGCTGAGGAGCACGCCGCACGGCTCGTGGAGCAGCCCGAGTGGGTGCTCTCCGAGGTCCTCCTCTCGCCGGACCTCGCCCCGCACATCCTCGCCCACCTGCCGACCACGGAGCACGCCGCCAAGGGGACGTGCCGCGCGTGGCGCCGCGGCTGGAAGGAGACGCTGAAGAAGCGCGAGAGGCCGCGCCTGCTCGTGATCAGCGGCCACGCTGGCAGCCACGAGTTCCTCAACTCGCTGGAGCGGTACGACCCGTCAACGAAGGAGTGGGAGGGGGAGGCTATGGCGCCGATGCTGACGGCACGCGCGAATGTCGGCATGGCGGTGCTCGATGGCAAGCTGTACGTTGCTGGCGGGTACAACGGCAGCGCCCTCAGCTCGGTGGAGCGGTACGATCTGGCTACGAAATCGTGGGAGGCGGTGGCGCCGATGGCGGAGGCGCGCTTTGCTTACACCATGGCGGTGCTCGACGGCAAGGTCTATGCTGTTGGCGGGTACAGCGACGGCTTCCTCAGCTCAGTGGAGAGGTACGACCCGGCGACGAATGCGTGGGAGGCGGTGGCGCCGATGGCGACGGCGCGAAGTAACTACGCCATGGCGGCTCTCGACGGCAAACTCTATGCTATCGGCGGGTACGGCGGTGGCTACCTCGCCTCGGTGGAGAGGTACGACCCGGCGACGAACGCGTGGGAGGCGGTGGCGCCGATGGCGACGGCGCGGGACTCTCACGCCGTGGTTGTGCTCGACGGCAAGCTGTATGCTGTGGGCGGCGACAACAACGACGACGGCTTCCTCAGCTCGGTGGAGCGGTACGATCCGGCGGCGAACGCGTGGGAGGCGGTGGCGCCGATGGTGGAGGCGCGGGTTAATCCCGCCGCGGCAGTGCTGGACGGCAAGCTGTACGCTGTGGGCGGACAGGGTGCCGGCTACAACGCGCTCAGCTCGATGGAGCGGTACGACCCGGCAGTGGGCGCGTGGGAGGCGGTGGCTCCGATGGCGGCGGTGCGAATGAAGGCTTTCGCTATCTTGATGTAGTCGCCGTTGTCGCCGTTGTGTGCGTGCTAGCCCCACGGCGTGGAGTGTGCTGAAGTCCCTCGCCTGAGTGTGCTGCGCGTGCGTGCCCCCGCCGCTTTTCGCAGCCCTTGGAGCAGCGGGGCAGATTCTTTCTATTTTTGGTCGAGTCACGTTCTGCGTCACGAGTGCACGGAGCTAAGCCTCGCCCGAGCGAACGTCTCGTGGAGCAGTTTGAAGTTGTTGCGCTTGACAAAGATCGCGTCGTGGTAGAAACCGCGATGCGCCTTGACGCAGCCGTGGCCGGTCTTGTGGGAGAAGGGTTGGCCGGGCTGCCCGCGCGCCTTGCAGCCCATGTTTAGGCGGCGGGCCTTCTCTTCGGTGTTGCCGAAGGCGTAGGAGTGGCCAACGGAGGCGGGCCGCTCGAGGCGTTGCCAACGCCCGCCGAGGAGGTCTTGAGGAGGGGCGTCCAGAGCCTGATTTCATTCACTTCATCGCACCCCACCGGTCCCGCATGGGGTTCTGCGAGGTCAGTCTTGTACCCCTCGTTGTACTGCCGGGTGAGCTCTGGTTTCTCCTTGTCGCCGTGCACGACCGGCGCGTAGGCCGGGGCGCGCATCGCGTCCGCCCAGGCGGCGAGGACGCCGTCGTGGGGCCGCCGGTGGTGGGCCTTGTTGTAAAGGTAGTCGCCGAAGAAATCGACTGGCATGCCCCGCTCGAGCGCGACCCGAAGGGTGGGAAGCGCCGCGGAGAGCCAAAGGCCGAGCTTCCGCTGGAGCTCGTCCTGGAGGGTGTCGGAGGAGAGGGCGGTGGCGTACGTACCGTCGACACGGACATCGAGGGCCTTGCCGGCGAAAGGCGTTGAGGCGGAGACGAAGCGCGCGGCTTCGCGGTTGTTGACGGCGCTGTCTCCGAGGGACGGGTTGTTCTTGACGTGCACATCCCGCGCCTTGACGAGCTCCTGGTGCGCGTACCAGTCCTTGATGCTTGATGGCAGCGAGCGCCCGCGGCCGCGGGTACGTGGATTTGCAAGTGCCATTGAGAATCGCGTCGGTAGCTGGAAGGGACTCGGGCTCGGGGAGCGGGACGCTCTTGGGGTAGAACTCAGTCAGGTAGCCGCCGCGGACGGTGTGGTACTTGGTTTTGTCGCGGGCGGCGCGCTTCTCGCACACCTCCTTCCAGTCTCCGAGAGGGCGGACTCGTAGGTGGCGATAGCTGCGGCGATGGCGGGGTACTTGGACGCACCTCCCTCGTCGAGGGCGAAGTCAAGGTTGTGGGCGACGAGGGTGCGCCAGTTCTTGAGGAGCGACATGGAGAAGTCGCTGTCGGCTCGCGTGAAGGCGGTGTCGATGTTGCACCCGCCCATCTCGGTCGGCAGCTGCGCCTGGAACCACGCGAGGTCGCGGAGCGCCTGGGGCGAGGCGTCGGCGCGAGCAATGCCCTCAAAGGACTTGCGGATGCGATTGTGCGCAAACTCGAGAGCCTCGCACGCGACATTGGGCGGCGTGATGCCGGCAATGTACTTGGTCTTTTTGCACAGGCAATCCGTTGGACGAGGTTGAGGCGGAGCTGCGAGGTGTTCGTGACGCAGTCAGTGTCGACGATCGTGTCGATGACGTCGAGCGGCGCAAGCTTCTTCCTGAGGTGCGCGGTGAGCTCCTTTTTGCAGGATTCAGGGTCGCCAAAGAAGGTGCCGACGGCCTTGAAGCAGTCCACTCGCCCCGTGGGTTTGCCCTCTTTGTTGCGGTGCGCGGGCGAGCCCCGGAGCCAGCCCGCGGTGCGCGGTGGCGGGGTCTCGGGAGATGAAGGAGGAGGCGGGGGCGAGGGTGGCGGGCGGCAGTGAGGGCGCGTCATGCGTCATCATCTCCTTGAGCACTTGAGCACTGGATAGGGTCGGTTCCGCATGGTACGGGACCCCTCGATCGTCTCGCCCACCCTCACTGGTGTGTTCATTGGGGGGGGTCATCTCCTATCTAGCGTCCACCCGTCAATGCACCGTCCGGACGGTACGGTGCTCCGGTGCCGGCGTGTGTCCATGAACACTTTTTTGTTTCTTCTTACTTCTCAGGGGTGATTCAAAATACAAAGGGGTCGCATGGGGGCCCACGGGCTCGTCGGACCCTCGTCGTCGCCGGGCGCCGCTTTTCTGCCGCCGCCTTTGCGCCCGCTGCTCGTGCACCCTCTACGTACCACGCCAAAATGGGTTGCGGAACCTCCACACCTTGCATTCAGCGGAGCGCATTCGGCGTCAGCGGCCTCGCGACCATCCAGGTACCCCGTCGCACCTGCTGCAAAACACCCGCACCCGCTCCCTCGCGCCACACGCACGCGCCGACTTTGGACTTGCCGGCACCCTGTCACCTGGACCTTCGCCAACCCTAACGCTAACCCCAATCCTAACCCTCTCCCTCCCCCTCCCCCTCCACAGATTCCAGAGGGCGCCACGACCGAGTTCACGAGGCACTACCTCCGCCCGGTCGTGTGCCCGGATAAGCTCAAGCTCTTCAAGGGAGGGCTGTGCATCGACGACCCGAACTTCATCGGTGGGAAATCACAGATGCTCAAGTGGTGCGACATCTTCAACATGTCTTTCGAGCGACACGAGATCAAGGGCTACTTCAAATTCGTCGCGGTCGTGGCTGACAAGCGCGGCAGCCACTCGCTGCAGGAGTTCTCCTTTTGCCTCTGCAAAAGCGACCTCAACGCGGTGCGCGAGGCCATTATGGGCACCAACCTCTGCGAGTACTCCGAGTTCAGCCTCGGCCCCAAGTTCGTCCCGCAGCGCATGATCACGCGCACGAACGGCATCGAGATGACAGATGGCGGGATCCTCAACTTCAAGTCCGAGTTTCACGCCTTCAGGAACATTCACAACTTTGCCTGCAGCACGGGGGTCATGTCTGGCACCATCACGTGAGCTTAGTCGTGGTACGCCGCTTTCACGGCCGCGTCGCCTCACTGCCGCGTGCTGTACACAGGTACGACGTGACGCACCTCGACGTTAAGGCGGCGCAGCAACTCGCGAAGAAGAAGCAGGCGGCCAAGAAGGGCGGGCAGAAGCAGGTGAAGAAGGTCAAATTCCAACTTTCGAAGGGCAAGGTAAGCAGCCTCTGCTACCCCCCCCCCCCCCCCCCGCCCGCCCGCCCGCCCGCCGCCGCCGCCGCCGCCGCCCTCTGCGCCGCAGCCTCCCTCGCTATCGCCGCCCAGCCCCAGCCCCCCGCCGCCGCCGGCCCTTATGCCGCCTACCACGTCACCACCAGGTGAAAGAGACCAAGCAGGAGATCATGAGCCACATGATGGTTTGAACGAGCGGCTGCTAGCGCTACGGGACTCTTCGATATAGTCCTCGTAATGCTATTGTGTGTTCAGTGCGAGAAGTCCGCGATCTCCGATGTCTTGTTAAACGGTCTCTTCGTTGCGAGAAGCCGTAATTTTCGATTGGACACCGGACGCGAGCGATGTCGGCGTTCCGTAGTGAGAGAGGACGGGTGCTGCCCACCTCGACTGGCGACTGCCGCACGCACGGTATATTCACATCGCCCTCGTGTTCATCCCGATCGACGACTCCCTACCTCTCCGGGTTGTCTGTCGGCTCCCGCAGCAACTCCGCGCGCGGAAGCTCGCCCAGCGCCATGCTGGTCACACTCAGCGCCGTCGCCGTCCTTGAAGACGGACCCATCCGACCCCCTCACCCCCTCCACCCTCGCCCACGACGGCGTCGGCGCCTCGAACCTCAGCCCGAGCTCCGGGAACGCGTACCTCCACGAGTGCAGCCAGATCGCCCCGCACACCCTCGGACCGCCCACCGCCTCTCCCCCCTCGGCCGCAGCGGCGAGCAGATCGCGCGCAAAAGCGCAGGCCTCGCACCCAGCGACGAAACCGGCGCGCAGCAGCCGCGCGAGGGCGGGCGGTGGAACAGGCAGGCCGAAGGCGGAGGGCGGCGCGTGCACCTAGCGATGCCAGACGTCGCCGTCCGACTCCCAGAGAGAGGCTGTCAGAGATGCCGGGCTGGCAGCCACTGCCAAGTGCTGTCGCGGGGGGTCACTGTCAGACGGTCCGATTGCGGTGGCAGGGCTCAGAGGCGGCGCCCCACCTCCGCACCGCCGTACCGCGTGTCGTTCGCGATTGGTAGGCCGGCGTGCTGCAGATGGCAGCGGATCTGGTGCTTGCGCCCCGTGACAATGCGCAGAACGACCACCGCCGTCTCGTCGCCGCCGCCGCCTTTTCGCCCGCCGCCGCCGCCGCTGGCGACCCACCCCCAGCACTCCTCGACGACGGTCGTCGCCTCCTTCCCCTCGCCTTTCCCGACGACCGCGCCGAGGCACCTGATCACGGCAGAAGCTGTGAGGAGACGCGGTTCATACCTCGCCTCGCCCGACATGAGCTCGAAGCACCGGCCGCTATCAAACGCGAGCGGGGCGTCGATCGTCAGAGGCAGCGGCGGGAACGCGGCTCTGCCCCCTACGCAGCGCACGCGCGCCAGATACCGCTTCTCCACCCGTCGCGCCGCGATATGCCGCTGCAGCCGCCTCACGTCGGCGCTGGTGCGGCCGCAGCACACGAGACCCGACACCGGCGCGTCGAGCCGGTGAGCCGGCTTCGGAAGCGGCGGCAGCGGGGAGGCTGCGCCGCCGCCGCCTGCGCAGAAGTGCTCGGCGAGCAGCCCGGTCAGCGAGTTGGCCACGCGCCCTGCGTCCGGGTTGGCGAGCACATCGACGCCGGCGGGCTTGTTGACTACGACAAAATGCTCGTCCTCGAACACGATCTCGAGAGGCGGCTGTGCCGCGATCGATTGCTCGTGGTAGTGGAAGCGGCCGACAAGCACCGTGTCGGGGCCGACCTTGTCGCTTGCGGCGACGCCAGGGAGCCGGCCCGACTCCAGCTGATGGATCCACCACTGGTACGATGGCAGCGCAGTCCTCCTGTGGACGCCAGCGTCCGCGCCCCTCGCATCCTCAAAGGAGCCGAGCAAGAGCAACCCGCGCCCGATGGTCACGTCCACTTCTCCCTGCGGCAGCTTCCCGCCAGAGAAGAGCTTGCGGCCGATCGGCAGCGACACACCCACCCACCGCGGCGCGACGACGCGGATTCCAGCCGTCGTCACCGACTGCACCGCCGCTGGATCGGCGTCTGCTACGAGCGTCGACATCGCGTCGCGCCGTACCCACAGCCACCCGCTTCACGGCCGGCCGCGGACTTGGAGGTTTCGCGCCGGCCGACCCCAGGGCGCAGGGGCGAGGGGAGGGGGACCTCGCCGTTGTTGATGGGGGGGGGGGGATGCACTCATTGAGCAGCGGAGGTGTGCCGAGGGGGACCGGGAGGCGGTAGGTCGTCGTCGCCCGGCGCTGCTTGCAGCACCATGGCGATGGCGCTAAGAGGTTCCTCTTTTCCGCGCCCCAGGCGCAAGGATTCACGGGATGAGCTCACGCGCGAGGAGAAGGAGTTGGCGGAGCACTGCACGTTCCGGCCGTATATCCTTCCAGCCCACAAGGCGAGGAGCGGCCCACTGCCGCCGGGCCGGGGGGGGGCGAGCCCCCCAGGAAGGCCGGCTGGTAGGCGGCGGTCGACTTACGCGTGCAGTGGGTCGGCACAGGGCGCCTCCGTGGTCCCGCTCGAGGCGGAGAGTCATCGAGAGGAACCCAGCAACTGGACTTCCGTCATGCGCGACCGAGAGGCGCTGCAGGCGCTGATGGTGATGCAATCCTTGTGAGTCGGCGAGTCCATTTTACGGCTTAGCGATTTGGAGCTCCGTTTGTGATATGTGAAGCGAGGGGATCGGGGGATGCTACACCTGACACCGCCTGTGTAGTCATATATTATGCGTATGCTCCGGCCGGCGCGCCCAAATACAATGCCACATGCACACGCACACGCACATGCATAAGTGCGACAATATCTCGTCGAGAGCGCGCTCCTCCATGGCGCGCTCACGAACCGCAACTCAGACAATCAGGACAACGAAATCTCCAGCGTCACAGGGCCGCCAGCCGCTCGCGCAGCACCACCGGCTCGGGAAACTCGCCCTTGGCGTTGACGCACGTGAAGTCGGCGTTCTCGCCGGCGCCGCACTCGAGCGTCTGCGCGATCACCTCCGCGAGCGTGGAGCGAAGGGTGCCAAGCTGCGGGTCGTCGTTGAGCGTCACGTCGCCCTTGCCGAGCAGCACCTCGCGCGTCTCGGCGTCCTTGTCGAGCTGGAAGAGCGTGCCGAGGTAGTAGTTGTTGTCGTACGGCCCCCCAAAGAGCTGTCCCGGCCGCACGAAGGTGTACGCGTAGCCCGCGCCTGCCGCGTCTGCGACGATCGCGGCCTCAGCGGCCGCCTTGGCGTCGAGGACGCCGCAAGCGTTGAGGATTGGGTACGGCATCTCGGCCCGCCGCTGCACGCCCACCGACGAGAGCAGGACCAGCCGCTTGCGCGACGCGCCGGCTGCCGCCTCCCACGCCTCAAGGATCTTGTAGTTTCCGACCTCGTCCACCACTGTCGGAGTGTTGAAGCCAGACGCGCTCAGGCTCGCGATCGCAGCCTCGACCACCGCGCCGAGCCCACCCGCCTCGCGCGCGTCGAAGAGCGCCCTGAGCACCGGCAGCGAGACGCCCTCGCGCCCGCTCGGCGACCACGCCTGCGTCGGGAACGCCGTCGTCCCCGTGCACACGACCAGGCCCTGCGCTCCCTCCAGCGCCGGTGCGAGCGCAGCCGTCACGTCGTCGCCGCGTAGATCCGCCTCGTACAGCGAGACCTTGTCGCCCAGGAAGGCGCGGGCCCGTGCCGCATCTCGCACCACCCCACGCACCTTGAACGTGTCGGCGAGCCGTAGCGCGACGAGCTTTCCAACGTTGCCCGATGCGCCAAGAACGGTGACGGTGTCGCCAGGAGCGAGAACAGCCGAGAGAGGCGTCAGAAGGATGCCGACGAGCATAGCACGTACAGTATGGAACAGGAGAGCCACGCAGCACTCGGCCAGAGGCCAAGAGGGGGAATGCACTGGAAGGAAGGTGTGTTGCTAGCCGTCGCCCACCCTAGGGCGTCCGCCTCCTCCTATCGCTCTTCTCGCAGTCCCTCGCAGATGCAACTTCTGCGAGTAAAGAAAGAATTCGGGCAGAAGGAAAGAAAAGAAGGACGAAGGGAGTGCCTCGCCAGCGATTCCCTTCTTTTGGGGTTCCGCCCGCCGGGTTCCGCCCGCCGCCAGCTTCCCACCGCTGTATGCCCGTCGCGGCAGAAGTCCATCGCGACAGTACCCCGGGGTCCTCCACCTGCGGCGGCTCAGCGGCGCGCGACGACAACGACGCCATCGAGGCCGCCGCCTCCGACTTGCTGCATTCCAGATCCCGAAACGCTACTGCGGGTGCAGCACTCCGCAGGCTAAAGATGGAGGAGCGGAGAGTGCAGTCGTTCCGACATCGTGCAGTCGATGCTGGCGCAGATGCGCACGGTGCGCACCCCCGGCGCAACCTGCAGACGGCCCGGGGCACGTTGAGAGATCGTTTGTTTTGTCGGCCGTGTAGGCGCAGAAAGAAAGAAAACAGACTGACTAACCCCATAGCAGTATACCGATTTCTTTTTTCAAACCACAACTGCGGCCGTCCCTCGTCGCGTGACGCCCCGCCGCAGGCTCCTATTCTACCTCTCGCCCCCGGCCAAGCGATCCTCCTGCTCGCGGAGTGCGCGGAGCACGTGCGCGGCTGCGAGGCGGCGGGCCGCGCAAACCTCTCTGCCGATGCCTTCCTCGTTCGCGACCGGTACGCGCGCCAAACGGCCGGGTCTTGGTGCAGCTCACCAACGGCGACAGGCTGTCGCTCAAGCCAGAAAGCCTGCGTGTCGCGACCGAGCAAGACGGGGAGCACATGGGCCTCGCGCCGCTCATCAAGGCCGTCGCGCAAGGCCAGGTCGACGACGTGCGCCCCCTCCTGACGCCAGGCCTCGACCTCGACTGCGACGTCTTTCCTGCCGAGGGCGTCCGGATCCAGGCGATGCTGCTCTTCAACGGCCGGCCGGAGGCCCGCTGGCTGCAAGTGTGCAGTCCAGGCGAAGCCACGACGCTGCTCAGCATGGCCTGCGTGCGCGGAGACGCGCGCATCGTCGGTGCGCTGCTCGACGCGCGCGCTTCGCCCGATGCGGGACGGACCGTGCCTGCGGCCGGCGGCAGCCGGGTGCCGCTGCAGATGGCCTTGTCCGGCGCGCAGTCCATCGACTGCGCCGCGATGCTGCTCAAGGCGGGCGCCACCACCCTCAACGAGCGGAGCGTCAGCTCCGAGCAGAGCGACGGCGGCGGCATGACGTGCCTCTGCTCGGCTGCGTACGACAACAGCCTGAGCACCATGCGGCTGCTCCTCGAGCACGACGCCGACGTCGACCTGCCGCGCAACAGCGGCGCCACGCCGCTCTACGCGGCGGCGCAGGAGGGCCACGCCGAGGCGGTCAAATTGCTCCTCGCCTTTGGCGCCGACGTCGAGAAGCGGCGCGAGCAGTCGGGCGCCACGCCGCTCTTCGCCGCAGCGCTAAACGGCCACCCCAGCTGCGTCAAGCTGCTGCTGGGCGCAAGGGCCGAGCCGGAGGCGCTCGCCAAGGATGGCGAGACGCCGCTGAGCCTCTGCCGCAAGGGCCTCGGCAGGTCGAATGCGGAGTGCAAGCGCCTCGTGGAGGAGGGCCACCGCCGCAAGCTCGGCGCTGCGCACCCCGCCGCCGGCGCCGGCGCCCGCCCGCCATTTGCCGACTTCGACGCCGACTTCGACACGGTGACCAAGCGTTTCTGTCGATTGGACTGCTGACCGAGGCGATGTTCGATGGCATCACCGACGCCATCGCACGTGGCAACGTCACCGAGGGGGAGGTGGCGTTCACGATTCAAGGGCTGCAGGTCAAAGCGGGCTCGCGGAGCTGGTGTGCCGACCCAAGGCCTGCCTGGAGCGTCTGCGCGAGCTGCTGCCGCGCACCGCGCCGGACGAGCTCGATGCGCAGCTGCCCCGGTCGATGCTCGGCGGGGGCACGCTGCTCCGGGCCGGGGTCCGGTTCGCCAGCTTCCCGGATCGCGAGACGCAGCAGGACCTGAAGGCCGACGGGGCGCTGCTTTGCGCCGAGCAGATTGCGCTGCTGCTCGCGGCGTGCGCCGACCCCGACGCGCTGTCCTTCGGCAGTAGCACCCAGGGCCTCACGCCGCTGATGGCCTCGCTGGGCTTCAACGACGCCGCCACCCTGGCGCTCCTCGAGGGGGGCGCCGACGTCAACAAGCCCGACGGGGCAGGCTACGCGCCCCTGCTGGCCGCAAGCGAGTGGAGCCTCCCGCGCGTCGTCAGGTTACTGCTCGAGTTCGGCGCGCGCACCGACGTCGTGAGCCCCACGGAGGGGGTGGGCTATACGCCCCTGATGGCCGCGGTGGTCTCGGCCGGCGCCGACTGCGTGGGTTTGCTGCTCGAGGCGGGGGCTGACGCGGAAGTTCTCGAGTCCCAAGTTCGCCGCCAAGAAGAACACGCCGCTCGACGCGCTCGAGTGGGCGACCTTCCTCGAGGCGTACCCTCGCGGGATGGGCAAGCGGGCCGCGGTGACGAGGCAGCTCACCGAGTTCGATCGCTTCTGCGAGTCGGCGCTCGCGCTGGGCGTGCTCGAGCCGGCGGCGGTCGAGGCGCTCAGGGGCGAGCTGTCGCGGCGCGAGGCCACACGCTCCGAGCTGATGCAGCGCCACGCGGCGGCGATCAACGCGGCGGCCGACCGGCGCGACAGCGTGAAGCGGGCGGCCGAGGTGAGCGCGCGGTTGGCCTTCGAGTCGGATCGGCAGCCGTCTGCCGAGCAGCTGCTGCCCGGCGAGGAGTGGCCCGTGTATGGCGGCAAGGTCGAGCTGCACGGGCTCGTCAAGGCAGAGCACCTCAACGGCGAGCACGGCGTGTGCTTCAGCTACAACGCCGACGGCAAGCGGCGGCTCGGCGTGCGGCTGAGCAAGAGCAAGAAGACCCTCGCGCTCCACGCGCACAACTGCCGCGCCGTCGACCCCAAGCCGCTCCCCACGTGCGCCCACACCTCCGCCGAGGCGTGTGCGGCGCTGCAGGCCGAGCTCAAAGCGGCGGGCTCGCCCTGCTCGCTGGTCGACTGGACGCCGCTGGCGGCCGACCCCGCCATCGACCAGGCGCACCTGCACCGGATGGGTCAGCTCTCGACGCTGTGCGAGCCCTTCCGCCGCACGCTCTACTATGTGCAGCGCACGCAGCAGACCGAGGCGCACATGCTGCTCTGCCGCGAGCTGATGAACAACGGCAGGATGAACGAGATCGGCTCGGCCTTCGCGCTGCCGTGGCTCGTGTATGGCGGCGGCGAGCAGGGCGGCGGCGGCGAGGGCGAGATGATCACGCCCGCCGCGTCGGAGTGGTGCGCCGAGCTCAGCTACATCACGCGGCTCGTGGTGGGCGCCACCGGCTCGACCCTCTCCTGCTCCATCTGTCTCGAGGCGACCAGCCTGCAGGAGAGCCCCTCGCAGCTGCCGTGCTTCCACGTGCTCTGCACGGGCTGCATGAAGAAGCTCTTCCCCATCGACATGAAGGGGCTCAAGTGCCCAAGCTGCCAGCGCGAGCACCGCAGGGATATGCAACGGTGGCATAAAGTGAATGATACACCGTCGCAGGATCGGCACGTGGGAATGATGGGAACCGCGCGCCAGCCCGCATCTGTGTTGTGCCCGGGAGGAGATAGATGGCAAAATAAAACAATCATACATGCCAAGAGGGAGGTTGAGGCTGACGTGTAGAGAGCTGTCCGAGCCACTATGCCAATCTATTTACTATTATCGCACTCAACACAAATCCTAGAACAAGTCGACTTTTAAATCCGGACGAGAGAGAGCTCGCTAACGCTGTCCACTGCCGTGCACGACACAGGGTCATCTTCTCCATGCACGACGTATATCAGCCCATTGCCCACCTACCCCCCTCTTCACTTGCTCCGCGTGACCGCTGAGATAATACGATGCCACCGCCTGCTCAGCCCGCTCCTCCACGCCTGCTGGATGTGGACGGCGGCGTCGTGCTCGTCGTTGGCTTTGTTGCGCTTGCTCTCGAGCTGTCTCCGACCCCCACTCCCGCGCGCGGCCGCCTGCACTCGGCTCGCGGCTGTGGCCTCCACCACATGACGAATGGCGGGGAACGACCGAGCGGAGCCTGGTTCCCCTCGAGACTGCAAGTTCTCGATCCACTGCAGCTGAATGGCGCGGGCGCTCGACTGCCGCTTGACGTCCGTCCCGTCGACTCCAAGTCGCCGCGTCTCGTCCTGTTCGAGCTTCTCGCTCGCATTCAGCAGGGCCAGCTTGTCGAAGACGTCGCGGAAAGCGTACGGCTGTGGCTCCGAGTTTTGCGACGGTCGGCGCTTGAGGCCCGCGCGGACGCACATGCGCGTGGCGCGCTTGAGCGGGGCGGAGCCGACGGTCGAGCCGCGCGTCGAGTAGTCTGGGTCGAGCCCTAGGGGAGGGCCGAGGTCGCATAGGAACTGGGGGAGCTGTGCGGCGGGGATGAGGCCGTCCGCGTCCGGGTCGTGCATCGACCACACGTCGCTGAAGTGCTCCACGTCCTGCGCCGACACCAGGTCGCGCCGCTGCTCCGAGAGGAGCGCGAACTCCTCCAGGATGACGGCCACGATCAAATTGAGCAGCACAAAGTTGGCGAGCACCATGAAGGAGCAGAAGAAGAGGATGGACGCGAGCGGCGAGCCGCAGTTGGACACCCTCTCGTCCGAGTACGGCAAGGCCGCCCCGTCCGCGGTGCAACCGTCCTCCTCGGTGACACTCAGGTCGAAGACCACGTCGCCCCACGCGTCCGCGGTGATGAACTGGAAGAGCACGAGGAAGGCGTTCCCGACGCCCGCGAAGTTGCGGTCCTCGGTGATGCCCTCTGCGTCGTCCAGCCCCGTGAAGCAAAAGAGCTGCACGCCGACCACGGCATAGATGAAGGTGAGGAGGCAGAGCAGTGAGCAGACGTTGACGAGCGCGGGGAAGCAGAGCGCCATCGTGATGACGAGATCTCGCACGCCCTCCGCCTTCTTGAGCAGCCGCAAGATGCGGAGGAGGCGCAGAATGCGCAGCATCCGGATCACCGTCGGCGGCACGGGCAGCACGTACACAGCAAGCCCGTCGAGCAGGGACATGCACACGAGGAAAAAGTCGAAGCGGCACCAGCCGTCCGCGAAGTAGGCGCCGCCCAGGGCGGCGATCTTGAGGACGCACTCGATGTAGTAGATGGCGATGAAGATGTCGTTCGAGTCGTTGTAGAACCAAAAGACGAGCGGGTCGTTCTCGATGCCCCAGTAGTCGACAGCCATCACGCCCACGTTCGCGAGGATGATGGCCATGATGAGGAGGTCAAAGAGCTTCCACGTGACGAGGTGGAAGGCGGCGGCGCGGAGCGGGTTGCTCGGCGGACGCGCCCGCGGCCGCGGCTTCTTCTTGGCAATCTGCTGCATCGTTTTCACCCACTGCGCCTGCGCTGGCGTCATGAGCTGCGGCGAGTCTGGCGTCACGCCGCGCACCTTGGTGAAGTTGTCGACGATCGCGCCGATGAAGAGGTTCATCGCAATGAAGTTGCCAATCAGCTGCCACGCAATCATGAAGAGCGAGTACGCTGAGTAGTCGTCGCGCTCGAGCGGCTTGCGGAAGCCGACCACGTCCATCTGCGCGAACATGTAGTCATTGAAGGCCTCGCCCGTGGAGGTGATGTACAGCAGCAGCATCGCCTGCCCAAAGTCGTCGAAGGAGCCCGCCATCGTGTTGACCCAGGCCGGCGCGGTGCCGTCCTCGTCGGGTGACATCGACATGCAGCTCTCGTAGTCGGCCTCCTCGTCGAGGTTGCACGCACCAAGCGAGCCCATGAAAAGCTGCATCCCCAGAATCCCAAACAGCACCTGGAAGGCGGCCAGCACCGCGAGCGCGGAGGTCATCGCGGGGAGGGCCTTGAGGATCGTCTCGATGATGAGGCGCATCCCCGGGTTGCGCCCCGCGATGCGGAGGGGGCGCAGCGCGCGCAGCGTCTTGAGAGTGCTGAGGTGGCTGAGCTGCGGGATCGCAGACACCACCAGCGGCGAAGACGCCACACAGACGATAACGATGGAGAAGTCGAGAACGTTCCACCCGTCGCTCAGGTAGGCGCAGAGCCCATACGCGAGCACCTTACGGGAGATCACGGGAGGTCACGGGAGATCACGGGAGATCACGGTAAATGAAGGGAGATCACGCCATAGGCCGTACGCGGGCACCTTCATCGCACACTCGAGCACGAAACACGACGTCGTCAACGCGCCCGTCATCTTGAGCCACCACGCCAAGTCGGACGCCGGGTCGAGCAGCGGCGTGTCCAGCGCGAGCGTGACGCAGGAGACGCAGATGAGGAGGAGGATGACGCCCTCGAACCACGGCTGCGTCACCACCGCGAGGCACGAGTCGCGCACGCAGCCCTGCCCACCTGCGGTGGTCACCGGTGTATTTCTTTTTCCCGGTGGGTTCGGGTACTGGGTAGGTAGGGGATTGCCGACCTGCGGTGGTCACCATACCGCCCGCAGCGGCCGGCGCCCCGTCCGCGCCCTCGTCGCCGCCGCGCGCCTCCTCCGCCTCGCCGCCGCCGCCCTCCTCGTCGTCGTCCAGCGAGAAGGCCTCGGCGAGGATGGCGACAAAGAGGTTGGCCAGCACCAGGAAGCCCACCAGCAGGAGGGCGGTGAAGTAGCCCATGGCGGCCCAGAAGCCGCCGCCCTCGGCGCAAGCCTGGAAGGTCTCGTTCCACTCGCCCGTCATCGCGATGAAGGTGGTGAGCATCGCCGGCATGAAGTAGTCAAAGTGCTGCCGTGGCACCTCGCCGTCGTCGAGCGGCAGCTTGCCACCGAAGAGCTGCATGCCTACCCGGCAAGTGGCCTCGGGTCCTCTGGGGTGCTCTCGCGCGCTCTCGGCTTGCCACGGAGCCGCTGCATGCCGAGCAGCGCAAAGATGACGTTCATCATCAAGAACAGGATCAGGATGTTGGAGATCTGGTAGAGCGAGCCGACGAGCGCCGAACAGACCTGGTACAGCGCCGGCCACGCCCTCATCAGACGGAACATCCTCGCGACGCGCAGGATGCGAAAGAAGGAGACGTTGACGCCGACCTTCGTCCCCGTGGCCGACAGGACGAGGTCCACGGAGGTGAGGAGCACGATGGTGCCATCGAGCTTGTTCCACTTGTCGCTCCAGTAGCCGCTGCAGCCCAGGCCGAGCAGCTTGAGCGCCATCTCCACGATGAAGAGCAACGAGATGACCTTCTCGGCCTGGTCGATCGCCCTCTCGTACTCCTCCGGCTGGTCCGCATACGGCATGCACATCAGCACGAGGTTGAGGACCACGAGAGCAGTCGAGACGCGGTTCAGAGCTTCCGACCTCGCCACTCGCCCGCAGAGCGAGAGGTCGGCCGCCGCCTATTTCATTTCATTGGGTTTTGTGCACCGAGTTTGGTAGGGTACTGCGCCCGCGAGGGATCGGCCGCGGCCGGTACGAGGAGCGGCTCGGCCGAGTCGGTCGTCGCCTACCGGATGATCTCGTGTGATCTCGTGTGATCTCGTGTGATCTCGTGTGATCTCGTGTGACTCGGTGATCTAGGGTGGTTGGTCGCCTCCGCCGCCTCCCTGTCCTCCTCAGACTGCTCGGCCGTCTTGCGCTCCTCCTCCTCGGCGCCGCGCTTGAACTCGTCGTACACGACGGCGAGGAAGAGGTTGAAGACGAAGAAGCCGACGACGCACACCACGGGCAGGAAGTAGACGAGCACCCACGGCGAGTACGCGTTCATCGAGAGGTACATCGGGTCCGTCCAGTCGTTGAACGTGGCGGCCTATCAGAATGAATTCATGAACTGAGTCATTGAGTCGCCGAACGTGGCGGCCTGTTGGATACTCTCGGGTCATCTCGGGTATCTCGGGTATCTCGGGCAATCTCGTTGAACGTGGCGGCCTGCATCACCCAGATGCTCGCCTTGAGCACCGAGTCGAAGGAGACGGTGTCGGCGCCCGGGTCCTCCTCAAAGTAGACGCAGCGGGACCCGTCGGCACAGCTCGGCGCGTCCGGGTTGCACGCCTCTTCGCTGTCAAACTCGTCGCTCGCCGGAAAGTCCATGTCGCCCACGCCGTCGAAGCCCGGCGCGGCGCAGCGCCAGTGCAGCTTGCCCTTGAGCAGCTCTACGCCGAAGATGCCAAAGACGATGAAGGACAGGGCGCAGAGGATGGCGACGTTGAGCAGCTGCCCGAACGACGCGATGATCGACTCGATCAGCAGGGGCATGCCCGGAACCCGCTTGAGAGCCCGCAGCGGCCGCATCGCCCGCGCGGCGCGGATGATTGAAAAGTTGCCGAGCCAGGGAACGAAGAAAGAGACGATGCCGAGCATCACGACGACAAAGTCGAGCCAGCTCCACGGATCCCGCAGGTACGCACCCCGGCCCAGCACGAAGCCGAACGATAGCACCTTGACAACCATCTCTGCGGTGAAGATTGCGAGCGCCACGTGCTCGCACGTGCCGATCAAGGCAGCCTTCTGCGTGCCGGGCGGATCCAAGGGCGAGTTCCACGCCATCAAGGCGCAGTTGCCGAGGATCACCAGCAGGATGAACGGGTCGAAAAGTGGCGACTCAACGATGCTGATTGCCTGCTTGCGTGGCGTGCTCCGAGCGCCAAAGAGGAAGAGCGACTTCCCAGCATAGACCCGGCCGCTCCTGCCCACGGCATCCTCGCCAGGCTTGGCTGCTGCTCTCACCATGCAGTCGCGCGCATGCACGGCGAGGGCGGTGGGCACGGCTCAGTCGTTCCACGACCCCGAAGTCGATCGAGTCGCCGCCGTCCTCCGCGCTCTCCAAAAATTTGATGCAAAAATTTCCTCGACGTGGGAGTGCTTCTTAGCCCCCCGGCCCTGGATGTGCGGTTACTGACTGCACTCCAAGTGCTCCAAGTGCTCGGAGATCGAGTCCTCCAATGGCTCACAAGTAAGAGATTACGCGGGCGGTCTCCTCACGGCGCCGGCGCCGCCCTGCAGGCGCAGCTTGCACCGCTGCCCCAGCGGGCACACTCCCGTCGCCGCGTGCTCGTCGCAGCACATCTCGTGCCGCGCGGTGCACGCGGCGCCGCGGTCGCACCAGCGACCCTTCCCAAAGGCGGGGCAGCACGGCATGGTGTCGCCGTAGCGCACGTGGCGAAAGGTGCAGGTGGCGGCGTCGGCGTCGCACACGCCGAGGAGGTAGAGGCGGCAGGTGGGCATGTTGTGCGCGCTAGGCTCATGCGAGAGCGCGCAGCACCCCTCGGGCGCCGTGCAGGTGCCGTGCAGGAAGGCCTGGCAGATGCCAACCTTGCCCGGGTCGTGCGCATAGCCGCACTCTCCCCCGGTGCGGCTGCAGTAGCCGGTCTTGGAGAAGGAGAAGCACTGCACGCGCGCCAGCTCCTCGCGCCGCACGCCCTCGCGCTGGTCCCTCTCGCGCCTGGGCGCAGGGTGCCGGCCGCGCGCGAGCGGTGAGCCTCGCGAGCGCGGGCAGGGTCTTGAATGCCGGCAGAGGGCCCGGGCAGCGGGCGTGGTGCGAGAGCAGGGTGCGCGCGGCGTGGGCGGGCGGGACTGTGGCCCGAGGCGTGGACGGGAGAGCACCGTCGCTTAAAGTCGACCGACAGCCGCGGCGGGCCAGGCGCGCTGCCGGCGGCGCCGTGCAGCCGCGTGATCTGCATGCCGTCCGCCGAGCGCGCAAATCCCGCCACCGCCCGCTGGACCAGCACGCGGCGGGGAGGGCGCGCGGAGCTTGCTCCGGCGTCAGCGGCAGCACCTTCGTCGTCGTCGCGGATGCGGCGAGCTGCGGAGGAGGCAGGAGCCTGTGAGACGACGCGCCGCTTGTCGCTCGGCGGCGGTGGAGCCTTGACGAGGCTGTGCGAGTTGCGCCGCACGAGAGCCGGAGGCATACTTCCCAGCGATCCAGTCGGCCACAGCGATTCAGCCTGGCTGGGGTTTACATTCACAGAGAGAGAGAGAGTCTCTCTCGGTTTACATTCACAGCCTTGAGCACTTGAGCACAAGTCGGGTTTACATTCACAGCCTTGTTATTGACAAGAAAATACGTCCTATGGCGCTATGCGCTGGTCTGTGAGAGGTTGAGGTGCGAGCCTTCACATAGGAGGTATACAGGTATTTTCACATTACCGCACAACCCCGGGCCCGACATTCACAGACAGCCATGTTTTGAGAAGAATTTTAGAACCAAACTCCCTCGCACAACACTGGGCACAGGACTGGCGCGCACTGGCACTAACACAGGTACACCACGGAAAATACCTCCTAGCGCTGTGCGCTGGTCTATGAGAGGTTCATTCACAGCCTTGTTATTGAGAAAAAATATTCGAAAAGAGGTTCGGGCCCGAAATCGCACAGAGACAGTCTCACATTCACAGATAGGTTGATAAGAATTCTTAAAAATACAAGCCTCTCTCACAGCACACTGGCACGACAAGGGCGCGCACTGGCGCGGACTGGCACACACACGGGCACGCAGGTTGATAAGAAACAAAAGGCGGACATCGCAGACAGACAGTGAGAGATAGGAAGAGGCAGGCGCCCAAGCAAGGGTGGGCGACGGCTAGCAACACACCTTCCTTCCCGTGAAATCCCTGTGTGGTGGCGGCGTGCCGTCCTCCCATCCCTCCTTTGTTTGCGCTGTATGTCTTCTTTCTTTCTTCTTAGTGAGGGTGTGAGTAGTGAGAGGCGGACCTAAGGAAGGTCCTACTTAACATCTCTTTATTTACTTACCGATCTTACCCCTGACCGAGCTCCCGGAGTTTGGTACGATTTCTAGCAATGCTCTCCGTCCTCGACATTTTGATGCCTGCCTTTCAGGAGTTGTCGGCGCGTCGGCGGCGGCGGCGGCTGATGCTCGGCGAGCACGGCTGGGAGCGGTGGACGATTCACATCGCCAGAGAGGTGGTCGATGGATATCTGTCCCCCCCCCCCCCCCCTCGCTTTTGCAAAATCCTGCAAAGGTGGGGGACGTGGGTGTCTGTCCTCGTACCTCGACCCAGCCCTAGCTTGGAGCGGCCGCACACTGCTCGGTACGCCCCCTGCACACCTAAGCCCATGGCCGACCCCCCCCCCAGCAGGAGCGCTCTGCTGCTGGGGGGGGCGGGACCCCCCCCCCAGCAGCAGCGCTCTGCTGCTGGGGGGGTCGGGACCCCCCCCCCCAGCAGCAGCGCTCTGCTGCTGGGGGGTGCTGGCATCTCTGTACAGACAGCAGCTGTAAGTAGCATGCGTTCGAGTTGCGAGAATTTATGGTCGGCATCAAAATCAGTGGTCTCACCGGCGGGGCCTCCTACTGCCAACCGGGCTGTGCGGGGCAGTCCAGGGCGAGCCGCATGGCTTGCACCACGTCGCTGCCCGCCATTGCGGCGACGCGTCGCGGCGGACCTGACAGTTTTGCCGGGCGACGGGCGCGCGCGCGTTTTCGAAAAAAGGAAAGGCAGCCCCTTGCTGACAGCTCAGTCGATCGATTTGCGACGAGCGAGCGATCCGAGGATCGAGCGGGTGGCCGATAGGCTAGGGAGATCAGCGCTGATCGATCAACGTCAGCGAGACGCCCGAGTGAGTGGCTCACTATACCCTTGTATGACCTTGAGCTATGCGTGTGGTAGTAACAAGATAGACTCAGATGGTCACAGGTCTTTAGTAAAACGCCAGCACTCGACAGCACGAAGGTGTATTGGGCTCGAAGGCGCGGTGAACACAACCGCCTCGAGCGTATACCGCTCAAACACGAGCCGAGGGGGCGGGAGGGGGGGCGGCGGGAGGCGGGAGCTGGGTCCAGTGCGCTCTGCTGCTGGGGGGGTCGGGACCCCCCCCCCAGCAGCAGCGCTCTGCTGCTGGGGGGTCAGACCCCCCCCCCTAGCAGCAGGGATGGGCTTAGAAGTGCAGGGGGGGTACCGAGCAGTGTGCGGCCGCTCTTGGCATGGCCGAGTGATCAGAGCGAGGAGGAACACGGATGCGGGCGTTGATCGCGCGTTGATGCGCCGCGGTTAAGATCCGGTGTTAATGTTGAACGGGAACGGGGATCGGAACACTCCCTTTGTTCTCTCTTCTCTCATGAAATCGCGGGGGGTGAAGCAGGGTGTCTCGCCTGTCGCGGGTCCACACAGGGGGTAAGTCAGGGGGTGAACTGAAGAAGCGACCCAACGATTTCATGAGTGGGCAGCAAAGGGAGTGGGATCGGAACAAGAGCTCCAACGCGGGTCGGAAGCGCCGGACGCTACAGCTAGTCAGCGTTTTCGCCACAAATATCACATAGCCCCGACAACCCCTCTGCCCAGCGAGCGAAGTGGGTGAGGCTGATGATGCTCCTTCGACTTAGGGAGCGGTTCAGCTGCTGGGCGGGCTTCAGGGTGGGGCTCGCGCGAAAAGGAATCGACGCGATGTGCAAAGCATACAAGAAGGGGAGAAGGAAGAGGAGAGACGCCGGTGATGACGAAACAGAAACTAGCGCAGACGAGAGCAGGGCGGACCCGGGGACTGGGGAGCCGGAGCAGACGGCATCGGCCGCCGAGGGAATGTTGGGAAGAGGCACGAGGAGGGCGGCGACCTCGACCGACTATGGAGGACCCGTCGCCAGACGACGCAGGGCAGACGACGGGGAGGCGGAGCAGACGCGCAGGGCGAGACGAGGGAGGGAGCAGGACGTTGCGGAGATCAGCAGGAGGATGTACGAAGAGATTAAGAGCAGCAGGGATCCGAGGGACCATGTCAGTGGAAGACGGCTAGTGGCTGCTAGGGCCGAGCGTTTTTAATCTCTCGGTCAGTGGGGGGCCGAGCCGCCTCGGGGTGGCGGGCGGGCGGGCGTTTTGAAAAACAGAAAACAGAAAACAAGAGGGGGCCCGGGGGCCCAGGCCCCCCACTGGGAGTAGAAAATACGCCCAAGGGGGCCAAGGAGGCGGCGCGGGGAAGCAGCATCAGGTGGGAGCAGGAAGGATGGCGCTTAGGGTCGGCTTTGAACAAGGATTTCCAGATTTTAGATCAGTATTGGTGTCGGCACACATCCCCGCATGAGGTCAGCGGCGCGCAGTGCCTCTCTCGCAGGCTGATTTTGGCTGCTTCGAGTTTGTTTTTGTTTTCAGACTAGGGGGCCCAACCCCCTCAGAGGCGGCGGGCGGGCGCCCACTGACCGAGAGATCAAAAACGCTCGGCCTAGAGTCCCCCAATCGCCGCATCGGGACTTTTCGGGAGGACGAACCCCGGCCGTAGTCGCCGACCACACCCACAAAGAACCCTGCACAAAGATCGCAAGGGCGGGGACCTGTTCCTTTTTACCCATCTCACAGTAGACGTTTTTGGAGCACTTGAAGTTTTTATTTTAAATTCTTTACCACACACGGCTTTTTCGATATACAAGAAGAAATATTCTCTCGCTCGAGGCACGATTCACGACTGCGCGGCCCGTCCACGAGTCGCGTGGTTGCGACCCGCGCCGGCTCTCAGCTGCCCGCTGACCCGAGCGTGGGCTTGTGGCGGGCAGCGTCATGCCCACGGGCCGCGCGAGCCGGCCAGAGGGGTGCCCCGCTCTCCCAGCTTCCCTCCACCGGGTCCTACTCGATGCGCACTTTGGGCGCCGACGCCTCCGCCGCTCCCTGCGTGCGCGTCTTCTCCTTTGCGCGCATCGTCTCGAGCTGCCGAACCAGCTCCACCGGCTGGGGCATCCGACCGGTGGCAAGCTTGGAGTGCAGCTTCTGGCCGTTGTAGGTTACCTCAAACGCATTGATCGACTGCAGCGTCTGCGCGACCACGTCCAGAGCGAACGCGCCGCCGATCGCGAGCATCGGATTATCGTGCATCTGAAGGACCGCGCGCGGCGTCGGCCGCCGAACCGCAGCCGCCGCCTGCTCTCCGAAGAAGTAGCTGAGAGCCACCAGCGCCTGCGCCGCCCGCACGGTACGGATGGCGTACTGCACGCCCACAGGAGGTGTGTAATCGCCGCCCTCAATGGGCACGCCGGGGAACGCCGACTGGAGCGCGAGAGCGCACTGCCGGAAGGCGCCCGCCGTCTGTCAGGAGCGGCAGAACTCGATCCGAACCGTCGAGTCGTGCCGCTCGATTGCCGGCCGCGCGACGACGGCAAACGATGAGAGGTCGACTGAGCTCGGCTTCTCGTAAAACCTCTTGAGCAGCGCAGGCCCGCAGAGGAGCGCGGCCAGGCCAAAGAGCGCTTTCTGGTTCGATGTGAGGCCGCCGGCCATGTCTTTTCTGCCGGTGAGAGACTGTCAGTGGAAACCACTTCACAGCTATGCCTTGCTCCTTTAGGTGCTCTTAGTATGTTCTTGAATTCACCCGTCCCTGACTGCCTGAGTACATTCCCTTCGTATTGTCTTGTACTCGGCGTCCTGTGGGTGTGTTCACAGTCTTGTGTGAATTTCGGCGCCGCCGAAATTCAAGGTCCGTCGGTCTCTTTTGACCGCGGCGTTAGAGAGATCCTTTGCTTGTTATGCTTTTTGGCTTCTCTCTGGCGCTCCCGCTCCTGGCCGGCGTGTATACGCCGACATGGAGCCTCGTGAGGCGGACGAGTCCCCCGACCTTCACCTCGAGGCCGCCGGACTGCTTCTGCCCGGCACATGCAGGCTTGTTGTTGAGGCTCTGCCTCCAGCAAAGCCTGCACCCCCCTGGTGGATGCGCTGCGACTGGCTCGACGCACCACGCTCGCCCGAACCGGGTGTCAGCGTCACCGCTTACGATCTCGATGACCGCTACAAAAGGTTCGACGCCGCCGCCGCAGCCGCCGCCGCCAGCCCGGCTCGTCTTGTCGCAGTCGCAGTCGCACACGCGCGCGCCCGCGTCGCTCCGCGATCGCGAAGCCGAGTTCGAACCATGGACTGCAGAGCTGGTGAGCTCAGCCAAAACAGCTCCGAGCAACATCTCCTACGCCATGCCGACCCGGCGGGTCATATGGGTCAAGCCCGGTTTCCTCTGGGCATTGGCGCAGGGCCTCCAGCACCACATCAAGGTCTCCACGTAGCCGGTCCGTCGCGAACTTCAAGGACAAGCCGTTCTGGCGCACGGCCTCGAGCACAACCGCGCGGTCTCCTCGCGTTCTGGCGCACGGCCTCGAGGACCACTTCGAAGTCTTCTCGCAGATCCTCCGAGGCGCGCCGCAAGGCACAACCGTTCTGGCGCACGGCCTCGATCACCACCTCGCGGTCTTTTCGCAGCTCCGCCGAGGCGTCCTGCAAGGCACAGCCCTCCTGGCGCGGCGTTGGAGAGCGACTTGCCAAAGAGCTTGAGCATGGGTGAGCCGGAGGAAGGCGTCCCCCCCGTGGAGTGACGAGACCGGGTGGTGTTCGCCTTGCGGCACAATACCCCACTTTTTACTGTTTCAAAAGAAATAACGAGCCCTCAGCGGAGCTGGGAAGAGGACCGCCGCAAGCGGCGTGGCGTGGAGCGGTTGTGCATCCCTCCGGGGGCCCCTCTGCGCCGGGGAGGCGTTGTTGGAGGCTAGGACGCAAGCGTCCGTCGCCCTTTTCAAACTCGGGGCCCACTCTCCGCTACGCTCCGACCCGAATTTGGAGGGCCTAAAAGTTTAAGGTGTTGCTGCGCAAAAGGGGTCGGACACCGGGCGCAGCTCATGCTAAGAGCTAGAAGAGGAGATAGAGAGAACAACCACCCTGTCCCGTTATTGCGTACACCAACACCACCGAAAACGCTCTCTCTCTCCTGTCCTCACTCAGGGGGGTCACAACTACCGAGTCCCTCGACTAGCTGCCACAGGGCGCAGCTGCCACAGGGCGCAGCTGGAGACGCTCCCCCTCAATCGGCATCCACCCCCACCCGCTCCAGCCCCACTTCTGCTGCCGAGAGAGCTGAATCGAAGCAAGCGAGCCATTGCATCTTGGCGTGCTCCTGGAGCGCGGCTTTCTGCGGCCACGAGCACGGCGGAGTCGGCGTCGTAGCGCGCATCGTTCCCGCTCATCGCCCATTCCTCCCACGTGACGTGTGTCGGCCGCGATTCGATGTCGCCACCTTCATCGCCAACGAGGACTCCCTCGACTGCAGGGGGGCTCCGGCGCGGGGAGGGACTCCACCTGCTGCGCTGGCCGACTGCGCCCTCCTCCTCCATGGGATCGATCCGATTCCGCAGCGGCGGTGCTGCGCGGGAGGCGGCCGCGGGCACGCTGGGCTCGATCAGCGGCTTTCCCCTCAGGTAGCGCGAAAGCACGGATTTGGCGATTCTTGGCTTCAATTTTACGAATGTCTTGGCACCAGCTGAAGGCTTGCAACGAATGGTACCGCGTCTGCGACGCGGGCGCCTTGCGAGCAGAGCCCTTAGGACACCCTTTATATCTTGCGCGGTCAAAACAAAAAGAAATGGGGGAAGCTTGTGCTCGCAAGAATGCGAGCACAAGGCGGACACACACACGCACACCGGACGACAGCCAAGGGCCACGGACGAGAGTGCATGTGATGCCGCAGGCACAAGTTCGCACACCAATCATTCCCCCCAACACACAACGACAAGGGCGGGCCGGGTGGGTTGTTGAAAGAAGAGGGTGATGTGCTGCGCAAGCACACACGCAGTGGCGGAGGCCGCCGGGTCAGACAGTCAAGCATGCGGGCGCGGGACATATCTGTACCAACCGTACTATTCACTTTGAAAAAAAATCGACTCTGGGACCCCGACCGACCTAGCTCTAGCAAAGACCATGAGATAGGGGTGTGGAGGGGTCGGGAGCGGGCGGGAGTGTGTACCGTGACCTAAAGCCCTCCACCGATAGAGAGGTGTCATTGACCAAGTTCTGTGGCTAGTAGTAAAAGTTTGGCCAAAAGGCCCCCTGCCTTGGGCATGGCCTCTACGGATGAGCTGGGTCGGCCTCCTCCGGGTCTGCAACTCGCACGGTGGGTCCGCGTCCGAACAAGCATCCGCGGCCCGTGGTTGTCCTCTCGTAGGGCGCGACCAACATGATGATCCGCTGCGCACATATCAGTGCTTCTGTCGACTATTGCTCTCTCTGTGCAGCTGCAACGCCAGAGACCGTGCTTGGAGAATGCCTCACAGTGCCACTGCGCCTGTGGATTGCGCCGCAGCGCAAGCTCCATTGGTGAGCTACAGTGGCGCGAGCGCAGCGCAGCGCGCCCGCAGAGCCCCAGACCACAAAACAGATCAGAATACGGCCGTGGCGACACCTGCTCTGGCGACAGCCCCGCAAAAGGCACTCGCTCGCCGGCAAGGACTACGGGTAGCACAGGCGGCAGCAGAGGTGGCGGTCCGGGTCGCAGCGCGCGTAGCAAGTCGGCCCCAGCGTCACGGGCGTCGCCGTCGGGCCAGGACGCAGGAGCTGGCTCGACGAGATCGACGAAGAGGACGAAGAGGATGACTACTCGAACTTGGACGAGGACTCGGGCGAGGAGCAAAAGTGGCGGGCTACACAGAAAAACCCAGCCCACAGTACGTTCGGTGTCTATAAAAAGTACCCCTACTACGGGGTGCGGAGGTTGAGTGACTCCAAGGGGTTGTGCGCCGGGCCCTCCTGCTCGGCTCCAGCCGGTAGACAAGTCTTGTCATCAACAGAGTAGATGGATCTGACCTCGGGGCCGATGTGACCAAGCGCTGGTAGCGTGGTTTTACCTCACACCCATGGTCTCACAGTGTGCCGGCAGTCGCCGAGCAGTGTCGCTCACACAAGCGGCAGCACAAGTGACTGAGGGCCAGTGAGGGCGAGCCCATCGCTGTCACAGCTGTGGCAGCCGCACAGTAGGCTGTGTCAACTGTGCAGAGTGTGTGAGCAGCAGAGGAGCTGCTCTCCAGGCTTCTGTCGCAAAGAGCTGCATGCCACCGAAAGCGCTGTCGAGGTTCGCCGAGCGCGGCGAAATCCGGGGACACCGTCACCGACGAGCGCGTTGGAGTATTCACTCCGGACAAAGACGGCCACACGCACACGAGCTGCGGCCGTGTGGCCGTCACTGTGGCGAGGTGGGTCGCGTCCCCGGATTTTCGTCAACGCAGCGGCCCCCCCCCCGTCCACACCCGCCCTTTAGCCCGCCGTGCCTCGTCCACAGTGAAACCCACCTCCAGGAGACCAGAAGACGTGCGAGGTCCGAGGTGCGTCTGTGGAGAGCTGAAGCAGTTGATTTAAAAAATGAAGAGCGCGCGGGTAGCCCACGCCGCCCACCACGCGAGAATTCTACGCGAGATCGCGGCGTCATACCCGTCCGGTCGCCGGGCCCGCTTTGTCGTCGCCGCGACGCTCCTCGGCGTGGCCTACGCGCGGGACGTGCATGTCGGGCGTCGAGACGCCGAGGCGTCGAGACGCTTCGGCGGCGGGGGACTCGAGAGGGTGGGTGTTGGTGCGCGGAGGTCAGCAGGGCGTGGCGCGAGGGGAGTGCGCGCCTGCGCTCGCCGCTGCGTACCGCGCGGCTACGAAGAAGTAGTCGGAGAGGCGGTTGAGGTAGACACCAACCTCGGCCGGGCAATCCCCTGCCTCAACCAGCGGCACCACGCAGCGCTCCGAGCGGCGGCAGACGGCGCGAGACATGTGGAGGGCGGCCGCCGGCGCGCCGCCGCCCGGCAGAATGAAGACGGTGAGGGGAGGAAGCTGCGCATCCATCGTGTCGATGCGCGCCTGGCGCCAAGGTGTGGAGGTGTGCGGCGGCGGAGGCTGTGGCGGGGGCGGGAGTGCGACACACACACAGTGGCAACGTGCGGTGTGAGCGGTTGGTGGAGGGTGTGGTGGAAAGTGCGGAGGAGAAGACAGCAGGGAGCGGAGTCGGAGAGCGGCGCGGCACGCCTCGAGCACGCTCGCCTCGGCGGCGCCGTCGATCCCGACGCGCTGCAGGTGCTTCTCCGACGACGAGGTCTGCGGCGTCGCAATCGCAGAGCCCACGTCGAGCAGCAGCCGCTGTGCGCCCTCGAGCTGAGGCAGCAGCCACCGCAGGCCAGCCGGGCCGGGAGCGGGCGCCACGCTCGCCTCCACGGCCTCCTCCTTGGTGCATCCCGCCGCACCCTCCTCGCAGTGCGCACGCGCGAGGCCGATGGCCGCGCTCAGTTCGTCGACCGCGCCGAGCGCATCAAAGACCACATCGTCCTGGCGCGACAGCGGTGAGCGTGGCGCTCACCCGAGCACGGTGGATGGTCGCTAGTTGTTGTGAAGCCGCAGCGCTTCCTCCTCGGGGCTGCGAGCGGCGAGCGGGCGCTGCGAGCGCGCTGTGCGCGGCGCTGTGCGGGCGCGGTGAGGCACCTTGCGCCGCCGCTCGCCGTTGAAGAGGGACGACTTGCCCTTGTCCCCGGTGCGCGTGTAGACGGTGAAGCCGGTGCGTGTGAAGCCGCGCAGCGCTGGCGCGGCGGCTGAGAGGCGCTGGCCCGAGCGGGCGAGGGAGCTGAGAGCAGGGCGCATGCCCCAGCTGCTCTCCACCTTGTGCCGCGAAATTTCGGCGATTTCTCGTCTGTATACTCTGTATCTCGAGGTTCTCGAGGTGGATATCCTTTGGCCGCGTTGCTGTATGGGTGTGCGTGTGGGCTGCGCGTTGGTGCCCCCTTGCGTGGTGTCTCGCGACGCAGGTGAACTTTTTAACGTCCTAACCCCGTGAGCCGTGGCCCGTGCGGTGCGCGACTGTACATGTAGCCGTGTTCAGCTACAGGGCCCGTTTTTTTTGCTGTGACCGCATTCGGTCAGTACGGTACCAGGGCGTCAAAATGAGCAAAAACGGATGTCACCATGCAATTCCTCGTTGAAAACTACCGCTAGGAAGTGGTCTCCCACTCCCGAAGCCGAACTTTTAGTGACGCGCGCCCGTTTCGTACGTCCGTTCGCGTTCCCTACGGGTGAGGACCTTAATCCTTATTGGTGACTAGATTTCAAGTTCGGACGAAGGAACATAAATATCTTAACGGCCAGGGGGGGGGTTGAGAAACACCCAGGGGTGTGCCGAAGCAAGAGGCCATTATAATGCCGGCACTCACGGCAGGGTTCCCTAACGGGCGGGTCATTTAACGCATTCATACTCAATGTGGCGCAATATGTCGTGGATATCCTGGCTCACAAACGCATCCGTCGTCATCGAGACTTGTTGAACACATCCAGAGTAAGCTCGATGTCGAACCCCATGCCTTTTTGCTTGGATGGGGTGTCAAACGGAAGGGTGAGGATCACAACCGGACCCGCAGGTGCCTGCCAAACTCCAGGCGTGCTTGGTGAGGTTGGTGTGGCTCGCCAAGGGCGTCCGCAGAATGCAGCAATGCATCGTGCATGTGCGCAATAACAAAATACAAAAACTTCTGTGTTTTTCATGATATGATAAGATATGCAGGGCAGAAGACGGTGAGGCGGAGCAGACGCGCAGGGTGAGACGAGGGAGGGAGCAGGACTTTGCGGAGATCAGCAGGAGGATGTACGAAGAGATTAGGAGCAGCAGGGACCCGAGGGACCATGTGGAAGACGGCTAGTGCTAGTCCCCCATCGGGAGGACGACCCCGGCTAGTCGCCGACCACACCCACAAAGAACCCTGCACAAAGATCGCAAGGGCGGGGGCCTGTTCCTTTTTACCCATCTCACAGTAGAGAGGTGTCCGTTTTTATTTATTTATTTATTCATGATAAGGTGGTTCACCTGACCTCAGAATCACTCCGCTGTCCCGGGATGTCATCCTATCGTGCGTCATGCTCATGGCTCATGCTACACTTCGTGAGATTTGCTATGCCGTGCAGCGAGCTGAAAAACGAGCATCCAGGATGCAGAAAATTCCGAATTCGAGCGCGAACCAGAGGCACCCAAGGCCTCCAGGCCGAAGTACTACGGTTACAGCTGACGTCGGGTGTGCGGGATGCGAGCCGTTACCCGATAATCATGATGGACGATGCCGTCGATGGGGAAGGGCTCGTCGAGTGCCGCCGGGGCGATCATGTAGCGTCGCGTGGAGAGTGTGTGGGGGATGTTGAGTGGGGATCCACAGCGGGCTGCGACAACCGCTGCCTACCTCTCGTCTGCCACGTCCTGCTTGGCTGCTCACTGAGGAGGATGCTACGGAGGAGATGCTCACTGGGGAGGAGATGCTCACTGGGGAGGAGATGCACCACCCTTTGAGGCCCGCCGGCCGCCTCATGGTGGCATTACGCTCGGTGACATTCCACACGAGACCCTGCTGCACGAGTGCGCTGTACGCGCCCTTGACCTTTGGGAACCGAGTCGTGCAATCGTCAGCAACGAGTTTGCCGGTGGGCGCCACCGTCGAGTAGGCGAAGCAAAGGTCATGTGCGGGAGTGGAGCCGTCGTGCCCGCCGTCAACAAACCAAAGGTCACAGCGCGGCGTGCAACCTGCGTGCACGTCCTTAGCGAAAGCAGGCAGCGTCACCTGCGTAGTGCCGCGGTGGAATGTCAGGCGCCCTGGGAACTGCGCCTGCAGCCATGCCTCGGAGGCGTTGGACCATGCCAACCACATCGCATCAAAGACGTGGACTTGTGCCTTGGTGTGATGCAACCATAGCAGCGCAGAGTGTCCCGCGTTGAAGCCTACCTCACAGATCGTCCTCCAGCGCCGCCGCTCACGCAGCAGCTCAAGCAGTGCATCGATCTCAGGCTGAACCTGGCCTATGTGGCCCATAACGTTCCAATGCACGCGCATGTGAAGGGCGGCGTAGTGCACCTCATCGGCCACGCGTGTCGCGTGCGCGAGCAGGCCGGACAGCGATGCGGCTTGCTCAATCGTGGGCAGCATGACCGCTGCCTGCGCGGGAGGTGGTGGCGGGCTGCTGACATCCATAGTGTCGCCGCCGATCTACTTCGGGCTTTTCGAAAGTACTTATAGCTCTCTCTCTCTCTTTATGACGACTTTTAGCTACTTGGGAGACAAGGGAGTAGGGTAACCGTTCTCCCATCCCTCCCTTGGGTTGTGTGTTTTCTTTCTTTTTAAGGGAGTAGGGTTCCGTATAGGGTTAGGGCTAGGGTTAGTTAGGGTTAGGGTTAGGGTTAGGGTCGCCATCGATGAGATGATGTACGCCGCTGCGCTCTCACGTCCACCGCTGTCGCCCCTCCTTTGTTTGAATGCTTCGGTTTGTGCCGATTGCTTGGGCTCGGGCCGTGTGGCGGATTGGGTCAGGGTCAGAGGGTTACGACTCTTGTTTTGGTGGCAAAAAAGTAGTTTTCCAGGAAATTTTCGTTTTTGCCGGATTTCTTGCAGAGACAGGAATGCTCGCCGCGATCATCTGTGGGCCTCCTGGTGTCCTTCGGCCTCCTGCGCTCCGCTCGGGGCGAGCTGCAATGGGCATCTCTGATCTCTTCGGCGGGAAGGCTGCCAGCGGCGCCAGCGGCGCAGCCGTCACGCTGCCAGCCGACTCCGCCCCCTCTTGGGTGGACTTGAAGGCCGCGGTCGCTGCGACCCCGGCTGGAGAAATGCTGGGAGAGGAGCGGGCGCTGCAGGCAAAGGGGCTCGGCCCGCCTCACACCGACGCCCGCTTGCGACTCTTCGGAGCCAAGTCCGAGAGCGAGGTGCGCGTGACGCTGTTCCGCGACACTGCCGCGTGGTGCCCGTACTGCCAGAAGGTGTGGCTGCTGCTGGAGGAGAAGCGGATACCGTACCGGCTCGACAAGATCAACATGCGGAGCTACGGCGACAAGCCGCGCTGGTTCCTCGACAAGGTGCCCAACGGCCTCCTGCCGGCGATCGAGATCGACGGCAACTTCATGACGGACAGCCTGCCGATCATGCAGGCGCTGGACCAGACATTCAGCGGTGAAGGGACGCCGAGGTGCTGGAGGGGTCGGACGGGCTCGTGTCTGTGCACAGCGTCTCTTCACACCTCCAGCTGTGAACAGGCGAGCGGCGCAGCTGGTGGCTGTCGCCGTACCTGTGCACAGCGTCTCTTCACACCTCTGGCTGTGAACAGGATGGTCCCGCCGCCCGGCCCCGAGCGCGACCGCGCCTCGAAGCTTCTCGGCCTCGAACGCGAGCTGTTTGGCGCGTGGTGCAGCCTCACCTTCCAGCCGGGCAAGGGCCTGATGGACCGCAACGAGCGCGCCTTCATGGCGACGCTCCGGCGCGTCGACGAAGCGCTCGGCGAGTCGGCCGGCCCATGGTTCCTCGACTCTGCCGACCACCCCACGCTGGTTGACCTGCAGTACGTGTCGCATGTCGAGCGGATGCTCGCGTCGGCCCTCTACTGGAAGGGGATCCAAATACGCGGCAGCGGCCGCTTCTCGAACCTCGAGGCGTGGCTCGCCGCCTTTGAGGAGCGGCCCGCTTACCTAGCGACCAAGAGCGACTACTACACGCACGTGATGGACATCCCGCCGCAGTACGGCCCGGGCTTCTCCGTCGACGAGGCCACATCTCCCCCTATCTCCCCCCTATCTCCCCCTATCTCCCTCAAGCGGTACCTGCAGGCAATCCACCGCACCGCCCCTCACGAGCCTAGAAGCGGACTGCGCATTCCTGTCGTCCAACCAGCGCTCGAGAGGACACGCACTCCGCCGTCTTCGGCCGTATTCTGCGGTACTCGCTGCATTCGTCGCCCCTCGTATTCACGCCCGGTGCTCTGAGGACAGTCTCCACTGTACTCGTAGCCCGTGTATTCACGCGGTGCTCTCTGAGTACGCTGCACGATGCCGCATTCACGCCCTGATGTTGGCGTGTCATCACGTAGGCGCGAGAGGCCGCTGCCGCCATTGACGGCCGCGGCGGCAGCTGGTCGCTGCCGCTCGACTTGCAAGGGTCGGCGTTCGAGCCGCTGGCGCCGCTGCAGGCGGCGTTGGGCGACGCCGCGGCGCGGCACGAGGCCGCCCGGCGAGCTCTCGCCGGGCTGGCAAGTGCAGGGCCCGTCCGTGACATATTGGAGGCCTCTCTGCAGGCCGCCTTTGAGCTCGTTGCCAACCACGCCGCCGTCGTGCGTTTTGCGGCGCGCGGTACCGGCGCGCCCGGCCGGAAGCGCTTCCAGGTGCCGCGCAGGGAGACTGCTCTCTACACGGCCGACACGTCTCACACTTCGCCTCGCCTCGCCTCGCATTGCCTCTCCTCTCCTCGCCTTGCCTCGCCTTGCCTCGCCTCGCCTCGCCTCGCCTCGCCTCGCCTCGCCTCGCCTCGCCTCGCCTCTCCTCGCCTCTCCTACTGTCGCCGATCCGTCGCCTCTCCTACTGTCGCCACTGTCCGCGCCCACAGGCGCCGCTCGCCGATCCGTACGCCACGCCAAACGAGCAGGCCGTCGCCGCGGTGGACGTGTGCCTTCGCCACGTGGCCGCCGCGCTCATCAGCGGCGCCGAGGAGACGGCGGCCGCGGCCGAGGCCGACCTGGCGGCTGTCAAGGGCGCCGACGGCGGGCGGGCCCTCTCGGCGTGCCTCATCTACCTGCGCGACCGCATCGGCGTGCCGCGCGACATGAGCCAGCCGGCGGCCATGAACCTGCGGGCGCACCTCAACGCGCTCATTGCGCTCTGCTGAGCCCGCGCGAGTGCGGTGATAGCAACTGGATCAGCCTCGCGGGCCAGTCTGCGATGTGAGATGCGCACGAGGCGATACCCGGGTGACACGGCCACCTGCTTTGGCCTACGTTACCTCGCGCCGCCATGCTACAACCGGCTGACTCACGCGTCCACGCAGTGGCCTGGGCGCTGGGTTAGTGTAGATATTCTGTTCACCGTGGTAAAATTCTTCGCATGTTGTGTGAGAGAAGAGAGTAAGGAGAGATTTTGCTGGAGCCTGGTGCCTGGAGAGAGCACACTCCGAGTTATAGGGTGTGGATGATGAGTTGACGGAAATCGGAGGACGCGACCCACCTCGCCACAGACGGTCCCGCGCCTCGCCGCTATGACGGCCGGCGACACGGCCGCAGCTCGTGTGCGTGTAGCCGGCTTTGTCCGGAGTGAAAAGTCCAACGCGCTCGTCGGTGACGGTGTCCCCCAACCTGCGCCGCGCTTGGCGAACCTCGACAGCGCCTTCGGTGGCATGCAGCTCTTTGCGCCTCCTGGAGTGAAGCTCCTCTGCTGCTCACACACTCTGCACAGATGGCACAGCCCACTGTGCGGCTGCCACAGCTGTCACAGCGATGGGCTCGCCCTCACTGGCCCTCAGTCACTTGCGTCTGAACCACAGCGTGTCCCGACTCGACCGCCGGCGTCCCGGTCCGGGGGTGTTTCTCTTCTTATCCGTTACCATGTAGAGCAAGGCCGAGGGCGGGCCCTTTCGGGCTCGGGCCGCCCTCTCGCCCGCACCTCTGCGGGGCTTGCACGACTTGTGCTGCGGCTTAATGAATTGTCTTTGAGTAGTACTACCGTGCCCGGGTAGCAGCCCACAGTCTCTGTGCCGCCTCCCAACGAGCGCCAGCGATCGCCCATAAGAATTTTACAAAGTCGCCGAGAAGTGGCAGGAAGAGAATTTTACGCCCAGGGGAATGGCGCGCACTGGCACTAACACAGGCACACCGCCTAAGCGACTCCTGCGAGGGCTCCATGCACTCCTCGACCGCCGGGCAAAAGAAATCTCTGAAGCGTGGACACATCCAGTCCGAGCCTGGCTGTTCTTCACCTTCAACACTACTACTATCCAGTGCGCGCGCGATCACGACTTTGGCCTCCTAGCGCACGCGGCCCCCCACAATGGTGCACTGCCAGGCTCTGCACTGGTTGCGTCGGACATTGGTTGGCGGCGACGGCGGCGATACGCGCGCACGCGCCGCGCCTCATGCCATGCTCCCCCCGCCCGCCTGTTCATTCCGCCGCGCCTCTGCACATTCGATCGACAGTATCTCCCTCTAGAAGCTTCTCTGCACTCTGCTCTCTGGCACCCGCGCTCGAGGGAGCATTCCGTCAGCCACCCAGCCAGACTGTCAGATTGTCTGGCACTATCAGACATCACGGTCCGGTGTCAGCCTGCTGTCGCGGGCCGTCAGACCCGGGTGCTGTCTGCCCGGGCTCGCGCGTAAGCTTCACCTTGGCCGGCCGCCTCGAACTCCTTCTCAACGCGTGACTTATCGTTGTACAAGAGTACGGGTAACGCAAAGACGTGAGTCGTGATAATGATGAATACGAAGGAGAACAGGATTCCCGCCCAGCCCACCTGCGTTCGAATGAGGCTGTTAGATACGGCGGTCCCGCAGAGAAATAGTCGGGTGTGGGCCCGTATGATCTATGACTTGCGCACAAAGAACCCAAAGTAGTTGTCGCCGTAATGTTCGATGCCGCTAGGGTCCCAGCCGTCGCCGTCATAGCCATCCAAGAGCGTGGAGTTCACATATGTGATGTATTCCACCAGCGCCATAATGATAAATCCCACCTGTAGGACCATATTCAGCTTGCCCAGGTACTATATTTTCGGCTTCGAAGATTGCGGGAAATCGGTGGCGTAACCGCATCCGCGATGGAGCACCGCCGCGGCGAGAGGGCGAAGAATGCAGCGCTCTCCCTCCTGGCCGGAGGAGCGATAAAGGCCACTGCGCATCAGCGCGAAGAGTCGGAACCGACCTGGGACAAGAGTGACGACCCCCCGTTCAAGGCGCGCCCCGTGCCGTGCACAAAGGTAGACGCGCTCCATCGTGTCGAGCCAAAGCAGCTCGTTGAGTTGCTCAAGCAAATCAAGACCGTGCCCAACATTCTGGCTATGCTTGAGAGCTTTGCGCCCCGGGGCACCTCCTTCGCCAACCTGATGGGCGCTGCAGATGCGTGCCTTCCCGTCCTGCACGCCGGCGTGTGCGCCGCATTTGGGGTGGTGCTCGAGGGCGTCCCGCGCCGCGGCGACAACTACATCAAGTGCGCGCTCTTCGATGTAAGTGCAGCCCGTAGCCCCTCCCAGGCTTACCTCGTCTGAGTATGGTCGGGATCGCCATCAGGCGAAACAAGCGATCGAGCGCATCATCGCACAAGCCGCGGTCGAAATCGACCACTTCAAGTACATGGTTAGCCAGCATGTCGGGGATCCGGCGACGTCGTGGTCGTGGCACGCGCTCGCGGCGTACGAGACCTATTCCCGCAAGCTGTCGGAGCACGTCTTGCCGGCCATCAAGAAAGTTCGCGATGCGTGGGACGACGCTGAGGCGAAGGCGCGGCACCTTCGCCATACGGCAAGCATTGACGCGGCTCTACACCCTCGCCGCCGCTCGACCGTGACGATCGAGTTTGGGCTCGATCCGCAAACCGCGGCGGTGGTCGGCGGCCGGAAGCGGTCCCGGGCGGAATCCTCCCGGATGACGCACGCGGCGCCATGACAGCCCCACCGCTCCGCGCAGCACACTCCACGTAGCACACTCTCGCCGTGAGCGCGGTGTGTTGGGGCTATTGTGCTTGTAGCGGGGGCGAGCGCGGCGAAGGTCCAATCCACACTAGCACATCTGTCTGCTCCGCTCATGGCGCGTGGGATTGTGGTAACTGGTGTGCTGAGCGTGTGACCGAATCGCGTACACCGGCCTCCACACGTGCCTCCTTTTGTTTTTTCAAAACTCAAAGCGCGGGATAAGGGTAGACAGGGCATGATAGTGGTTCGTCGTTCGTGCGTCGGTCGCGTACCGGGGGAGGGAGCGACACGCCCGCCGGCGATAACCCGCGGTCTGCGCCCCATGTCAAATTCTTCTCAGTCGAATGCGAGCCAGTTCGCTCGCGACGCCGACGCCGACGCCGCCGCCGGCACTACCGCGGCGGCCGGTCGAGCGGCCGCCCCGGCCAGCGGCCGTATCGAGCCTGCCCGTCGCGAAGGTGCGGACCTCACACGCCCGACCGGCCGCCCGCGCCGCGCCCATGTCCGGCTCTCGAAGCCCAGCGCCACGCCGCTACGACTCCCATCGCGACGACTCCCGTGCTCGCTCGTGGCGCAGGCGATCGACTCCTGACTTCCACTGAGCGGATGGGCGCGTTCCCGCCGCGACCCGGTACTCTCGAACGACTTTTGAAGGCAAAAGGTGCCGCCCGAGCCCAATCCCGCCGCCCGCCGCCCGAGATCAGCTGCCACCGGCCAGCGCGCGCGCGGAGACCTGCCGCGAGCGCCTCCGTGGCCCTAGCTGGGGTGATTAGCAAGCGCCTCGGCAATTTGGATTCGCGCCTCGGGCTTTTCCGCGCGCGTGATCAGTCTCGCGTTATCTCCTTTTTTAGGCGCCTGTTTTCGGCCTCTGAAGAGCACCGTCGAGGCGTCGATGCTCGCCTCCACGCCCACGCCTCCGCGATTGGGGCGCCTTGTCGACGGGATCAATTGTGATTCCGGGCGTATTTTTCTGGTATCTTACTCGCACGTCGGCGACTCTTAGTCGCTTCTCCGTGCCACGAGGCGCCTCTGTACTGTGTCCGTGGGGCGAGATCCGAACTAACATTCGGGAACATTTCAGTAAGATATCAGAAAAATGCGCGTTCACTCACAATTCATGTGTATATGAACGGTGCCGACGGGTTTGGCGAGCAGCGAAGCCGTCCAGGCGTAGCAACGCGACGGTTTCGGAGGCCGAGGGCTCCTTAGGGGACCCCTAGGCTTAAAAGGGTGGGCCCTGGGGCGCCTGCGGCTTAAACGGCTTAAAACTTGCCATGGCAAGTTTTAAGAGCTGCTGGGCCGCCAATTCCTTAAACGGTCTTAAACGCTTAAACGGTGCGGGAGAGCTCCCGAGGTCGATGGTCCGGGAGGCTCCCGGTAGACGCCGTAGGCCGGGAAGCTGGCTACAGTCAGCCAGCACGCGTCCCCTATGCGAGTATGGCTCCTGTCAGTGCACCAGACTTACAGATGTGTCTTCAGAGGCGGGTTTGTGCCTAATAACGGCAGTATTGGAGAAAACGGCGCGGAAAACCCAGCGAGAGCCGAGACGCATGCCGGCGAGGCCGATTTTCTTAAACGGTCTTAACAGAGGGACCCCCCGTGCCTGCAATCTCTTAAATGGCAAGTTAAGCCCCCAAACCTCCTCGTTTCTTAAAAGGTCTTAAAAAAATTCGGCCCTCTAGGGGTCCCCTAAGGAGGGCTCCGAAAGAGAGCCTCCCGAGCGAGGCCGGCGCGGTCACGGTGCCGTGGATGCCACCGACGTCGCCGGAGCGGCACTCCCGGGGCGCCACTCCCTCGCCCGGTCAGGGGGGGGCAACCACAGCCCGCCTCACCGTCCGTGGAGCTTCCGTGGTCCGCTGCTCCGGCTTCGATTTTCGACCCTCCCGAGGCTGCTAGAGCAGCCCGGCGGAGCCTCCCGGATGCATCGGCACACCGTCGTCCAGAACGCCGGCGCACGCGCTGCCCAGTGACCGAGCGGGTTGGCCCCGACTAGGGGCGGCCCCAGCCGGGCGGAGAAGACCATCCCACTCGCGGTGCGTCGCACCGGCCGGTCCGGTTTTCGGCTTGAGCGGGTCGTGAGACGGCCGCGAGAGCGAGCACCGCGGTCACAGTGCCGTGGAGCCGGCCGGCCAGCTCGCAGCCATGCCGCTGGTGCGCCACGCCCGCCTCCCGCCCGGTTGCTCCAACCACAGCCCGTGTCGAGGCGTCCGTTGAAGGCTCTCTTGCCCGCCGCTGCCGTCGTCTGGAGAGGCAACGGCGGGCAACATCGAAATCTCGGTGGGTCAGCATTGCATAACAGCGGCCCCTCACATCCCGTAGGGATGGCGGACGAGCCGGCCAGCGAGGGGGCGGATCGTGTGCTATATAGTAGCGGGCCCAGCCGCGCGGAGAAGACCACCGAGCTCGAAACACGTTGCCGCGGCCGGCCGTTTCGCAAGCCGGAGCGGCGTCGCCAGACACCCGCGAGAGCCAGCAGCTAGAGCGCCGTCGTAGCCGCAGATCGAGTCGAGGAGCTTGATGTCCGGTGTGGCCGGTAGTTGCCTAGCGCTAGCGCGGTGCGTGTAGCGGCGTCGATTGAGGGCTCTCTTTCGCCGCGCGTGGCGTACGGCATGACAGGTGCCAGCACAGTTGGCCACCGGGTGGCCGGAGTGCGTCGCAAGATTTTGAAAACCTTTTCTCTTTGCGCGTGGGTAACGGTGGCTGTACCGCGTTGGTGTCCAGTCCGAGCCTGCGCGTGTTCTTCACCTTTCTACCTACCTACCTGTACTCTATGACTAATAGGGCGTAGCCCCCACAACCCCCACCGCCGGCCGGGGGCGCAGGCCGATCGGAGAGATCCAAGTCATTGAGAGATTTTACTTTCCAAAAGATCGACGACACACAAAAATGAATTTAGCCTCAGGCTCGGAGCGGCTTCACTGGGACCACCCTATCTGTGGACTGTGCGTCTCCCCGCCGTTCCGCCAAAACGCGCGAGCGCAGCGCCGAAGCGCCGCGTCACAACGCAATCCCGCATTGTGGTCATGCAACGTGCCAAGCGCGCGGAAACGGAGACAGCGCCACCATGTGGCCTACCCCAGTACAACCCCGACGGACAGCGACTTTCAAAATTACCATTTCACCCACTAACCGAACCCAGGGGGTTACGACACGCCCTCGTCACTTCCCTCGGCCGGGGGACACATCGAGCTCAAGGAGTCACACGCGCGCGCATATCGCACATCACGAGAGATAAACTAATCGATGCACTCGCTCTCTTTTCTCGTGGCAAAGAAATCGCGACGCTCAGGAGCTGTCATGCCCCACAGCTTGCACTCCAGCGGCTCGTGCCGCTGCCGCTTGCTCTCGTGCACCGCCTGGGCAACTGGGTCGCAGTCCTCCAAGCTCGCCGCCATCGCCCGCTTGAGTTGCTGCTCTTCTTCTTCCACCTTCTCCGTCGGCGTCTTGCCGGGGTACAGCTTGAGTAGCGCGACCTCAACTTCCTCCGCTACTCGCTTCACCACCTAGGCACAGCAAGACAGTGAAACAGGGTGTGCCTTCGATGGCATCTCCGAGCGCTCGCCTCGTTGTTGTGCGGAATGGTGCCTTCAACAACGAGGATCCCCCTGTTGGGGTAGTCGCACCTCGCGCTCATCAATTCGACCAAGGACCATAGGTTGTGCGACTCGCTGCCGACCAAAGCGCCGTCTCAACGGCTGCCTCAACGTCCAACGGCAGCCTCTCCCCTCTCGTCTGAGCGGTGACCAGCGGAGGAATATGCGGACGAATGGGAGAAGATGAGACTTCGACCAGCATTGGCACATACCGGATGCCTCCCCGGTGTAGGTTTACATGGCAACCGCCATGTGCCAGCACGTTGCAAAAACGCGGCTTGAGGAGTTGCACGATGTCCGTGCTCTCCGGGCGCTGGCCTGACGTGAGCTCCACGGTTTCTTCTGCTCCTTCCACTGCCGCTGCAGTGCCGGATATGGCCTCGGCCTCCTCCGTGTTGGCCATACCGACGTTTCACCCGACGATCCCGGAAAAGTTTGTTTTTATTTTTCGTCGGCATCGCCATCACCCATCAGCCTGCAAGCAACGCCGCACAACGGAGAGAGAAAAATTAGAATCACCCAGTCGGAGCCGCTAAAGAGCTACATACACTGAAGAAGTGGTGAGCGCCGCACTCGATGACGCCTGTGCCGAACAGAAGGGGTTGGGAGAGTCCGCAAAATTTCTTACTCGACATCGTTACACATATGACGACAGCTGCCACCAACGAGCCCGAGCTCGCCGCAACGTCCATCCTTGACGGGTTTACCGTGCGCACCCTCGTCCAGGCCGGGGGACACATCGAGCCGCTCAAGGAGTGCCTGTCTTCGCAGGCGGATGCGAAGATGGACACGGTCAGGGTGAATGTCGTTCGGGCAATGCTTGTTCGGCGCCGCAAGGAGGCACCAAGGGCCATCAGAGGGCTCAAGATGCGCAACGGCGAGCTCAACGACTACCGCGTCGTGCAAGAGATCGGCAAAATTGCAGGGATGAGGGGCCGCTTCCGGGCCGCGGCCACCCGCGGCAAGCTCAATCCTGTGCGAGCAGTACCTCAACCACGCCGCCCGTCGACACCTTTCTGAACTGACATCGCCCGTCCGTGCGTAGTTGGAGGACAAGCTACTCGTCGACACCCTTCTGCGCTCCGACTTGGCGAGCGGCCCGCAGTTCGAGGCCGAGATCAAGAAGCAGCTGCTGGAGCAGCTCAATGCCCTCAGCGACGAGGACGAGGACGAGGACTGGTGACGCCGCGGCCCGAGTGTGTTGTCGTGACACACACACACACACGCGCGCGCGCGCACGCACGCACGCACCCCCCCCCCCCACACACACACACACAGACACACACACACACACACACACACACACACACACACACACACACACATGCCCCCATGCCCCCATGGCCCATGCCCCCCCCCCGACCCCCACACCGCTCACCCAACACCCCGGGCCTTTTAGACGTGTGGGAGTCGCGAGGCCTTGAGGAGCTACCTTACCTTAGATTATGTTTGTATGTCATGGTTTCGCCAGGGATTCGCAAACTGTCGGGGGGCGCGCGGGACGCATATACACACGTGTACATGCCACGTCGCAATTGCGCGGGCAGCCACTAAGGAGCAACGGTGGACATGAGCACGGCGCATGGGCGGAGGTTCGTCGGGTCCGCGACGCGCCAAATTGCTCTGGAGTTGTCGTCGTTGGTGTCGCGCTCGACAGTGAAGCTATCAGGCTCCACGCGACACTGGAAGACGACAAGGAACTCATCGTCATGCTCCGACGTCTCAAGTTTCTGCTGCTTGGCATAATGGACTGCGTAAGCAGGGTCGGGCGTGCAGTAGACGCCCTGGCCGTAGCGCGAGCCGTTGTGCGCCGTCTCCTTGCCGCCCCTGATCTTGAACCCCTCGCGCACGATGCCGCGCACAATGCACGGCCGCGCGCGCGTGCCGTGATACACGACCGGCCAGCCCGACTCCTTCTTCAGCCATTTGTTGCTAGCGTACTTGTCCTTGACGGCCAGGGCGAGCTTCGCCCATCCCTCAGGCGGCAGATACTTGCGTCCGCCACGCTCCTGATGCGCGAGCTTCTCCGATTCCTCCCGGGTGTACCTGAAATCATACTTCTTCTCGAAGTCGTTCAGGACGAGCTTGCAACGAATGCGCAGGATCTTGCGTAGCTCATCGCACGTAAGCTCGGGCAGCTTCAGCGCCGGCTTCTTCTTGGCCTTGGCGTTCTTCATCTGGACACCGCCGATCTTGGTCGGCACCGGCGGGCGCCTGGGTCTTAAGAAAATTTCCGGATTCCGGACCGGGCTCCGGAATCCGGGAGCAGGCGCAGCCCGCTCCGGAAGGCCCCCTCCGGAAGCGGCGCGCCGCGCCGCTTCCGGAGGGGGTTCCGGAGGCCGGCGGCAGCCGGCGCAGCCGGCTCCGGAAGCCTTCCGGAAGGGTGAAAATTGGGTGCGGCGCGGCCCGCTCCTTGCACCTTGGAGATACATGTATCCGGACCCGCCACCGGGTGTAGTGTTCGATGTCTCATTTCGGCCAAAAGAAGAAAGCCGCGCGCCCGAACGCCCGCCGGAACGCCGGTTTGCCGCGCAATGTGGGCCGAGATCAACCGTATCCCAAACCGAGCGGCTGGGACAACTGGGGCGTCGGGCGGTGGCGACCGAGTAAGTGATGGAGTGTTGAAACTCGGGCAAGACGCACTATCGACCACTGTGTGCTTGATCCGGCGGTACCCGGGTATATTTTTGGGCTATCTCTCCTCAAAAACGATGTCAAGCGCCCACTCGCAGCCAGCCGCGCCGCGCCCCTGGGCGCTCCCCGCTGCGGCGCGCCGCCCGCGCGCGGGTTGCCCGGGCGAGCGACCGCCACCACTCGCCCCTCAGCACCCTCTGCCCGCGCACGGCCGACGCGCAAGCCCGCGGTCGCGCGCGAGCCGTCGCTTTGCGCACGCCGCCGTCTACCCGCGCTCGCTCGCGAACGAGTCCGGTGACCCTATATTCCGAGCAGCGGAGGTGTGCTTGCACCCCCTTCCCAAGGCACATGCACTTTGGAGGGAGAAAGTGGCCATTGCGGCGGCCGCAATCTCACATTTTGCGCCTCACCCCCAGCAGGCGCGTTCTCGGGGTGCTGCTCCTGCACAGGTTTTGCGGCCGCCCCGAGAGGGGGAGCGGCCGCTCCTCCGCACCATCGGCCCACGGCATCCTGGGCGGCGTCGGCGCCGCCCCAACGGCCGGCTCGGGCGCTTGCCGCCCCGCCTCGGCTACACTTTGCCGCGGCGATCCACCGGTGCGCCGCCGCACCGCGCGCCTCCCCGGAGCCTCTGTACGGCGCGATGAGCCGCCTCGGCTGCCGCCGTGGTTGCGCCGGCGCCCCTCCCGCACGGCGCGACGCGACCGCAGCCGCGTGCGTGGTCTCACTCACCTCTCCCGCCCGCGCGTCCGCCTCTCAGACCCGCGCCTCCCCTTTCCCAGGCGCCATCACCGGCACGGCCGCCGCCGCCCGTGCGGCACCCGCGGCACCTCCCGCCCCCCCTGGCGATGCTGGCCGCTACCCCGCCGCCGTAGCTACCCTCCCCACCGCTGGTGCACCGCCTCCGCCGCCCCCCTCGGCGCTTCGCCCGTGATTTTGCCGCCTCCTCCACCACCACCCGTCTAAGCTTCCGCCCGCCTTCTCGCCACCGCCGTCCGCGCCACCTCAGCCGCCCTCCCCGGCGCTGCACCGGCGCTGCAGTGCCGTCGGCGCCGCCGCCCGTGCCGCCTCGGCCTCTGCGCCTCCAACCTCGCCGCGTCCGCAGCGGTTCCGCCCTCGGCGCCTCCCACCTCTCACCCGCCAGGTCGAACTTCCGCCGACGATGGTGCCACCGCTGCCGCCCCCCCGCTCGAGCCTCGGCCGCCGCACCCCGCCGTCCGCGCCCCGCCGCCACCCCCTCCGTCACGGCACACGCCGGCACCACCGCTACTACCGCTGGCTCCGCCCTAGACGCCGCCGACCGCTCGCAAGAGCGGCGAGCCCGGGGCCGACACCCCTCTGTTAGGTGACGGTCGACGGCTCCTTTCGAGGCTTTGTGGCCCTTTAAGAGGGCACCAGCAGCTTGGGGGGTGCGCGCTGGATGGCCGGCGCGGTGGAGCAGCGGCGCGGAGCCGGGGGTTCGACGTGCGGCCGTCGGTGGCGCGACACGCGGCCTCCGGCGGCGATTCGCCGCGGCTCCGGCGGTGCGATTTTTGTGCGTTTTCGAAGGCTGTGGGCGGGATAAGGCCGGCTAGACCGGCCCTGGTGTGCCCTAGTGTGTTCCCTTACACCCCTGGCCCGGGAGCAGTAGCGCGGTGCGCGTCCCGAGGGCGTAGGGGCTCAAAAAACAATTGATCAAGTTTTCAGCCACTTAGAGCACACAGTGGAGCCACTATCATGATAGTGGCTCGTCGATAGTGCGTCAGGTCGTACCGGGACGCGGGAGGCGGGAGCGACTCGCGCCATGCGCGCGTAATAAGACGCCGCTGCGCAGCACGGCGGCCTGGCCCGCGCGGCGCGCTCATGCTGCGCCTACGGAGCCCGTCGCTGGGCGGCGCCGGCGGGGATACGCGCCGCAGGGACCGAAAAGGTGGGCGAACGCCGTTCGACGCACGCACGACCAGCAGCCCGGAGGAGCGACTCGCGCCAGCGCCGCTGCGCAGCACGGCGGCCTGGCCCGCGCGGCGCGCTCGCCCCGCACCTAGGGAGGCGCCGGCGGAGCGGCGCTGGCGGAGAGAGGCGCCGCCTGCATATTCGACCGAGACTCGGGTCACGGCCGGGAGAGCGACGGGGCTGGTTGACGGCCACCGGCGACCTAGCACGGCGCTGCGCGCCTTAGAGCCGCCGCCGAGAGCCGCCGCCGGCTGCGTCGCGACTGCCGCCGCGCGGCTCGCGGCGGTGGACCCAGCATCTCCGCTCGGCGCCGCCTATATACTCGACCGAGACTCGGGTCACGGCCGGGAGAGCGACGGGCTGGTTGACGGCCACCGGCGACCTAGCACGGCGCTACACGCCGCAGAGACGCCGCCGAGAGCCGCCGCCGGCTGCGTCGCGACAACTGAGTCCGCGCGCCACGCGCGGGCGAGGGGAGCGGCGACGGGGCGGCGGGCGACGAGCCGCAGCAGCTGCGCCTAAAAATGAGGTGGCGGCGGGAACTAAAGCGTCATATGCCATGCGGGGAAGCGATCACCGCCCTCGAGCGCGCCGCGCCTCATTTTACACCCAGTCCGTCCGAACCAACGCGACAGCTCGGTGCGCGCGCCGTGCTCGCGCGGCGGTGAGGGGGGTGGCGATGTGGGCGGTGCCGGCGGCGAGCCGCAGCAGCGCAACGGCAACGAGAGCGCCGGAGAGGAGGTGCTCAAGAAGTGGCGCATCTCAATAGCGCTGCACCACGGCGGAGACTTTGGCAGAGTGGACATCGCACTCGGCAGCCTACTCGAGCTCGGTGCTGCACGCCGCTGCTGTCTCGAGCGAGGCTGAGCGCCCAATGAGCAAACACACGACCGAGTCTCCGCAAAGGGTCCTGGATGGAGATGAAGCGTGAAGTTGCATTTCGCGCACGCCAGCGGCCAAGCCAAAAGTCACAGAGCAGAAAAAGGTTTCTTCGCCAAAATACCAAAACCACCTGTGCCGGGCCGGCCCAGTTTCTTAAAAGTAAGCGGAAAAGACAGTTCCGGCGACCAGTTCCGGCGTTCGATCCCGTGGTCGAGAAGGCGTGATAGCTACCGTCGCCGCGCCGGAGGCGGGCAAGCCCGAGGGCGCACCTCTGGCTTTGCGTCTCCATGCGAGAAAAAGAATGACATGTGAGGAAACCGGTCAGGCCGGGCGGTCTCGTTGGCTTTCGTTGGCATAACCGCGGAGGGCGCCCTGTAGGTCGCCAGACCAAACCGCGCCGGCCTGGCCATGCCCGCATAGTGGACATTGACGGGTCCGGTCGGTTCCGCGCACGCTCGTCGCCCGGATCGGCTGCGCCGCGCCGCTCTCTGCGGCCTCTCGAGCGGAGTCGGCGCACACGCGGCACGGCGAAGGAGGGCGCGATCCGCCACCGGTTCTTCGGCCGTCTGCCTCGGCGCACGACCCGCGGGGCACGTGCGCGCCTCGAGAAGCTCCGCCGCCCCGCCCGGCGCTGCCCACCCGCCTTCTGTGGCACCCGCCGACGCGCAGGCGCTCGCGCCGGGTGCGGCTGCTCGGCGACGTCGAGCGTGGTGCCCGACGGCTCAGGAGCCTTCTACCATCAACCACTACCACGGCTGCCACCGTCGGCGCCTTCGCTCGAGCTCTCCGAGGCCGCGTTCTGACCTCGTGCCGCGGCTGTCGTCGCTGCAGCAGCGACGAGGGCCGCGGCAAGGGGTGCAGCGGCGACGGGCGGGGCGGAGAGGCGCGGCCAGCTACCGGGCCGTTGCCCCCGCCCACCGCGTCGGGCCCCTGCACCCGGAGGCGGCTTGCGGCAGCCTTCCCGTGTCTCCGTTTGATGCGCGCCGGCGGCCTCCTCGCTCCTGCACGGCGGGTCCGGGGAGAGTCAAGAGAGCGAGGGCAGTGCTGATGGCCGTCGTCCCGAGCACGTATGTATGTGTCTAACAAAAGCTCAGAGTATTTTTGGCAACAAATCGTAATGACTCTTGACTGATGCACGCGTCTCGCGTGTCCGTGTGGGGTGTCAAAAAAATGCACACAAAAGCCGTCCCGCCACCGCCCTTCTCGCCGCCTCTGCCGCAGTGGCTGCCGCCTTTTCAGTGGCCCTCGCCACCGCCGCCGCCGCCGCCGCTGCCGAGAGCGTGGTTGGCGCCGACTGAGGGTTAAGGGGCGGAGGGGGGAGTCAAAAGGGGGGGGGGCGGGGGGGGCGGGGGGGGGGGGGCGAGCAATGCCGGTACCCACAAGGCGCAGGCACATGCGCGGCCATAGCTCCGGCAGCGGGTACGCATAATGTTTTGCCGCCCAATGGTTGCTCTCCTTCGGGTTCAGCTGATGTGCTTCGGAGAGAGAGGCTCCGAAATGCTCGGACCGCGGCGAGCGCACTTGGTACGTGCCTCCCGGCTGGAAGAGGTAGGTGTGGTAAGTCAGAGCCCTCGCCGGACTGGATATGTCGGAGCCCCCGCCAGCGGGATACGCCAGCACGTATCCTAGGACGTGAGCGGAGCCCGACCGCCACGCCGCCACAGCCGTGGAGACGTGCACACTCCCATGCTCGCCCATTAGGTAGGAAACGGTGCCGTTGCTGATGATCTCCCGCATGGAGATAGCAAGCTGCATGGTCAGTTGTTTCACGCTCCTCGCAACATCAGCATTGTCCACCATGTCAGGGTTGCACAGGAACTCAATGGCGTGCACCACGAGGTCCATAACTTGGTCCATAGGCGGCTTCACAAAGTTCGCTGGAGGGAGGGACGACGTAGGAGTCAAGAAAGCCCGTACGTCCGTGGTGCAGATTTGGTGCATGATGTTGAGCACCATGATGATTGAGGGGGGGCAGCCAAAGAGACCACCTCGCAAGTAGCACATGTCGTGCAGTGCGGCTGCGAGAAGGGTGTCATCGCCGAGCAGGACGTCTCCAGCGCAGGTGCGTATCGCTGCAAGTGCTGCGACCGTAACTTGAGATACCTTCACGGCGACCTCGATGCCCGCGCAAGCCGTGTGGACACGCCATGCCGCGACGAGCGCGTGTGACGCGCCATAGCGGAAGAGACTCCAGCGGGCGCCCGCGCCCATAAACGTCACCGCGATGCATGCCGTGCAGTGCTGCATCAGATGGGGATTGGAATCCGCCTCCGCCGCGCCCCACATCGCCGAGATGACGGTGCCGGGCTCTTTGGCTGCTAGTGTGGCGGCCAGTGTGTAGCATATTTGCGGCAGCTGGATTTCATGCTGATCCAGATGCGCATACTCCATGCCCCGGGCCGAGGCTGCCAGAGCTCAATCAGCCGCCCGGACGACCGATTCGTTTCACCGCCCGCCGCGAGTCTTCGAATCGTGGGAGTTAGTAACCGGACCATTCCAGAACTTGCGCGTGTCTGGCTGGCAGGGGGGGGTCTGGTTAACTCCCCGTAGTTATCGTTCTTGCAGACCCGTGCAAACTCGCATGGGCTCCGCACGCTCGTGCAGTACGACTGTAAAATGACCAGCCAGCAGAGCGTACCCAACATTGCCGCCGCGGCGGTGCTCCAGGCGTCCGAGGAGATGCCTGCGGGCTCGGCCGAGGTCCGCGGCTACGACTTTGACGCTGGCGTCGACCTCGCCGCGCTCCTCGAGTCGTATGTTACCACCGGCTTCCAGGCAGCGCCGCCAAGCGCCGCTGCTGCCGCCCCCGCTGCCGACACTCTCTGATTTCACGCGTTTCGCAGCTGCCGCCGCCGCTGCCACCGCTGTGACTGCTGTGGCCGCCGCCGCTCCACAGGCGACCAACTTTGGGCTCGCCGTCGAGGAGGTCCGGAGGATGCTGGCGTGGCGCCTAAGTGACGAGGAGGCGCCTCCGCCGCCCGAGGGGATCGTCGCCGGCTCGGAGGAGGACTCGGAGATCCGCGACCCGGCCGAGCGGGCCAAGGTGCGGACCACCATCTTCCTCGGCTGCACCTCCAACCTCATCTCTGCGGGCACGCGAGAGTCGATCCGGTACTTGCTGCAACACAAGCTAGTCTCGTGCCTGGTGACGACGGCAGGCGGCGTGGAGGAGGACCTGATGAAGTGCCTCGCGCCGCACTACCTGGGCTCGCAGCGCGGCGTGGAGGGCTTCGCGCTCAAGGGCGCCGAGCTGCGGCAGAAGGGAATCAACCGAATCGGAAACTTGCTGGTGCCCAACCGCAACTACTGCTTGTTTGAGGATTGGTGGGTGGTCGTAGATGCGGGTCACGTGCACCCCTGTCTCCCGACCCCCCTCGGGGAGAATCGCACTTTCTTCCATCGCATTCTAGCCCTTGCATTGGCGCGCTGGTTGGTATGCACTGCACTTTACCACGCTCTGCGCACTGCACTTTACCACACCCTCGCACCACCCTGACTTGGTGCACACACGACGCCAGGCTCACACCTCTGTATTCACAGCTCTTCTATTCACAGCTCTTCTATTCACGACGCCAGGCTCACACCTCTGCTCGACACGCTGATGGACGAGCAGGAGGCGAGCGGCGGCGCCACCTCGCCGAGCCGCATGATCTGGCGAATGGGCGAGAAGATCGACGACGCGTCCTCCATCTGCTACTGGGCGAACCGCAACCGCATCCCGATCTTTTGCCCGGCGATCACCGACGGCTCGATCGGCGACATGCTCTTCTTCCACTCGTACAAGCGGCCGGGCCTCGTCGTCGACCTCGTGCAAGACATCCGCGCGATCAACTCGATGGCGGTCGACGCGCGCCGCACGGGCGCGCCAGCAACGCATAGCGTCGTCGGCCCCTCCGTGCCCCCGGACACCAGAGACCCTCGCGTGCACGCTACCCCGCAAGAGCGCGCACGAGCTCGGCCTTGCGCCTCGCGGAGAAGCCCCGCACGCCCCTCCGCCGCGGCTGGTCGGCACCATGGCAACATAGGGCTAGCAAGCCATGCCGAGGCCTAGGGCTAGCAAGCCATGCCGAGGCCTAGGGCGAGCTCTCCCACTACCGAGCCCGCGATGGCGAGACCGAGACGGGGCGCTCCGGGGTCGTGTATCGTCGGCGGGTACACGGGCGGCAGTCTAGGAGGCGCAGAGGGCGCCAGCAACGCATAGCGGCACCATGGCAAACATAGAGGGGCCCGCGGCGCACAGTAGCACCACAGTACCACACCCCGCGGCTCACAGCTGTGTGGCGCGCTCGGCGGCGGCGAGGAGGCGCTGCGCCCAGATCACCCGAGATTACTCGAGATCACCCGAGATTATCCGAGATCGCCCGAGATTGCTCGAGATCGCCCACGTGACACGTGTCGCCGCTGCGAGCAGGGATGCTCATCTGCGGCGGCGGCCTTGTCAAGCACCACATCTGTAACGCCAACCTGATGCGCAACGGCGCTGACTACGCCGTCTTCGTCAACACAGGGCAGGAGTTCGACGGCTCCGACTCGGGCGCCAAGCCCGACGAGGCGGTCTCGTGGGGCAAGGCGCACGCGCACACGCACCGCGCGCAGTGGCGGAGAGCGCACCGCCGCCTCACCTCGACGCCCTCGCCCTCGCCCTCGCGCGCCAGGTGCGGCCAGAGGCGACCCCTGTCAAGGTTTGCGCCGACGCGACTCTGCTGCTGCCGCTGCTCGTCGCGCAGACGTTTGCGCGCGAAAGAGGTGCTGAGGCGGCCGCCGCGGCCGCGCCGCCCTAGATCCCCCCCCCCCCCCCCCGCGCGCCCCAACTGGAACTCCGCTTTTGGGGCGTGCCGCACGGACATGTTCACGTCTTCGATGTTAGGAGACTAAGAATATCAGAGTCCCAGAGACACTATGTCAAAACTACAGGGGTAGGCAATGAAACGGAGCTTTGCGCCCTTTCCCACCCGCCGGGGGGGCACCCAGGCCGGCCACCTGATCGGTAGTGGTGGACGGGAGGCGCGAACAGCGCCATCTTGGGGTCTACACACACTACACGCCGACCAGTGCTCCCGTCAGTGACCAGGAAGAGGGGCTGCGTGGCCTTCTCAGCCGCCGGCCGCGCGTCCGTGTGGTCTACAGTTAACGAACCACGAGCCCTGCTTCCGTTTTAAGGTTCCCCGGGCCCCTTTAGGGGGGCAAACCCTGCCCGGCCCCTAGGACCCCAGGTAAGGCCCAGGTGTGGCCTAGGGCATCAGAAGGGACCAAGAGGAGTCCAGTCTGAGCCATAGAGCCCATGTCTTTGCCCCCGAAGGTTGCGTTCCAACTGCCCGGAACGGTCGTCACAGTGGTGTCCGGCCGGCGCGATCACCGAGCTGTGACGCTCAGGGAAGCCTGATGAGGTACTGGTTTCTTTGCCCAGGGCTGGCCTTCCCCCCAGGCTGGATCAGCTGAGCAAGGTTTGGGGAGAATCCTATAGTAGGATCTTCAGATATTTTGACGGATGACCGAAATCACCCCGTTTTTGCCCATTTTCGGTCTACAGTTAACGAACCACGAGCCCTGCTTCTGTTTTAACACAAATTGGGTGGCGAACTCGGCGCCCATAGCTCTGGCTCGAGTTTTAGCGATTGTGTCACGAAACGCATAAGCCGCTACATCGAAATGGCCGAGGTAGCCGAAATCGCAGCTTCCGCTGTAGCGGCTAATGCGTTCTCCGAGGTCATGTTCGTGGGCGGAAAACGAACCGGCACCCCGGCGGGGCACCTTACGGGCTGTGTTAAAACGAGAGGCCAGAGCCTGTTCACGCGCGATGGCCAGCCGTGCCCGTGGTGAGTTGAAGGTCTCACGGGGCCACAACGAAGGCGCTCTCAAAAAATCTTGTCGGCAACAGGATGGTGTGGCCAAAAACAACCAGCCCCCGTGGGAACGCACTCCCGGCTCCCATGCGTGGCCCCCTCCCGACACCGGAGGTCTCCGGGGCACGCCCCCGTGCACGCCTCCTCACCGATGGCAAAAGAAATCGAACTCCGCACGGCTGACGCAAGCTGGATGGCTTGTCTGTTTTCCTTTTTTCTGGATGCCCCCCACCCCCCCTTAAGCTTAACGCGAATACAAAAGAATTTTCTCTCAAAAAACTAGGCACGGGACTGGCGCGCAGTGGCACCACGCCAGTCACCACGATACGGCTCTACGCGGCCACGCAGGACGAAAGACAAAGAGCTGGAAGGAACCCCACGACGCAAATCATAATCTCCACCCGAACTGCCCGTGCACGTGACATGCACATGCACATGCACATGCGCATGCACATGCACATGCGCATGCACATGCACATGCGCATGCACACGCGCATGCATGTGCACATGCACATGTCCATGTACTTGTGGCCCCCCCCTCCTCCCTCCAACGCAATGTGAATGCCGCGCACAACATCCCACGGATGCTCCATGTGCGAGCTAGCTCTACTAATCGTCCCGTGTTTGCAGGTCATCGCCGCGCCGCACGTTTTGCGCACGACATCGCGCAACCGATCAGACCGGCTGCTGCACCGACGACGCCTCGCCTCCAGAGACCTCGCGCGCCTCCGCAGAGCTGCGGCTGCTCATCTTGGCGAACACCCGGCTGAGTCCGCCAAGGCTGCGCATCGCGAGACTGGTGCTGCCCTCAACGACGCTGCCTGAAGCGAGGAGGCCCGCCCGCGACCGAGCAGGGGTCGCGCCTAGGCTCTTTGCCAGAAGGACGAGCGACACCTGCGGGCAGGGACCCGCCCCTCGTCACGAAACGCTCGATGCGGGGGAGAGCTCGCTGTGGGAGAGAGGGCGCGCGCCTTGCGGTGGTGGCCGGGGAAGCAGGATTTTGCCAGGTCCTTGTAGAGTCCGCCGGCGATGAGCTCCTGCGGCGTTGGGGGGGGAGAGGGTTGGGGAGGAGGGGTGGCGGGACAGGCGCCACGTTGAGACATTCGCTCCTGCGGCGTGACTTCGAAAAACCTCGAGAACTGGCAGCCGCCGAGCGCGGGGTCGTTCTCGTGCGCCATGACGATCTTCAGCTTGTCCTCCCGCGCCTGCTTGACCTGCTCGGCCAGCCGCTCGTCGCTGACGAAGCTGTCCTCGTTGAGGTAGAGCAGCAAGTGCGTCGCGCTGGCCGGCCGATCATCGGTGGTGCAGATCGTGAGACCGGCGGTCTCACGATCTGGGGCAAAGGCGGCGGCGATCTCATCGGCCAGCGCCAGCGACCCCGCGTTGGCTGGCGAGGCCCAGAGCGTGCACGGTTTGGAAAAGGCGAGCGACTGGCTCTCGAGCTCGCCCGACACGCAGAGCGGGAGGGACGTCCTGTCCAGAAAGTTGGGCGAGCAGAGGAGCACCGCCTAGGGTGGTTCAAGTGGGGTTGGCCGGGAGGTAGAGTGAGAGAACGGAGCTGGTTGTGGCCGGCGGCGCCTCGGCGATGATCTTGAGCGAGATGAGCTGAAACTCATCGATGCGATACCAAATCGTGAGCGGCCAGTCGTTGTCAAAGATGGCCGGCTGCAGGTCCTCGGGGCACTCGTCGCGCAGCGCCTGGAGCGTCCCGCCGCCCTTTTCAGGGTCCGCTTCTTGGACGAGGACGAGCGGCTTGTCCTTCTCGAGCGACGAGCGGACCTCTCGGAGGCAGTTCTGTGGCGCGGGCGAGGCGGCAGTTCTTGGGGCCAGGGTGCGGTAGAGGGGCGGGGTGGGAGGAAGAGGCGAGCCTTGGAGCGGAAGTAGCCCTGCGAGAGGAAGAAGAGGATGACCTGCGAGCTCTGGATGTACTCCTCCAGCGCCCCGATATCCTTGAGATCATCTACCTATGAGCACACCGCGGTGCGTCAGGGGGGCTCTGTGTGTAGCTTAAGCAGCGCTGATGAGCATGTGCGCGCGTCGAGAAAGACTTTGATGTCCGGCAGCAGCTGCTCGAGCTCACCCTTGATGACCTTGACGGCGTCTTGACCGGTCGACCTATTCGTTTGGGTGAGGGGCGGGGATCACGCCGGCTGTTTTCGCTCCCTCTCTCCCTCCATAGCCGTGACTCACCAGATGTGGCTGTTGAAGAGGTGCCACGTGAGGCCCCTCGCGATGCTCAGCTCGGGGGGCTGCTTGGTCGAGACGAGTCGGATCGTGGGGACCTTGGCGACGCGACGGGCGGCGATGATGGCGCCGACAAGGAAGAAGGCGAGCACGACTGCAACGAGGATGATCATCGAGTCGACAATCACATTGAGGCTGCGGAAGCCGAGGACATCGGCGGGATCTACTCCCTGGTACCGCTCCTGGATGCCGAGGAAGATGGTGCTCCAGTTGGTGCCGAGGAAGAGGAGGAGGAGCACGAGGCTCGTGGCGACGGCGATGACGTTGTCCTCGACCCGCTTGTACGGCCGCACGACGGCGAGTGCGACGGCGTAGCATGAGCAGATGAGCGTCGCCACCACGAGGCGAACAAAGGCGCGCTCCTCCGGGATCAGAAGCACGAAGCCAGTCAGCACGAGCTTGCGCGCCAGCTCGACCGCCTCCCACCAGTACCAGGTCGTCTCGTACTCCCGGTGGAGGAAGGCGGTGGCCCGCGTCAGAGCATTCGGCGTCTTGGCCTGCAGCGGCTTGTAGCAAGCGGCGAGGAGCGACGTGAAGAGGACCAGCGAGCCGGCGGGCCAGAGGACGATGAAACCGATGGCGAGGGCGGTGATGGGTCCGTGATCGTCGGAGCCGCACTCGACGCTCGCGTCCTGCCGCATGTAGGAGACCTGCTCTAGCTCCTCGCCGGGCGGAGAGATGGTGTAGGCCTATCAGCAGAACGTTGTGAGGACTGAGGGGGGTGGGGGTGAGCAACGGCAGTCATCAGCTGTGAGAGGGCGCCTGGCACGACCAGGAGCGGAAGATGGAGGCGCTGATGGAGGGCACGAAGCAGAAGATGAGCACCAAACCGGCCGGCGTGAGGTCGAGGAGGCCGAGGGCCGCCTCCGCGTACCACGGCCTCTCGCGCGGCGCCGGGGCGGCGCGCCAGCAGCGGAGCCGCAGGCTTATTCCCGCGATCATTAGCAGGGCGATGAGCGCGACGGGGGAGAGGGCGATGGCGAGGAGCCGCAGAGCGTAGCCGAGGCACTGCTCCGGCAGGAAAAAGCCAGACCAGTCGATGGAGATCACGTTGGCCAAGTTGTCCGTCCAGCCCGTGTACTTGTCCGGCAGCCGCGCGGAGTAGGTGGAGGAGAGGACGGTGCAGATCTGATAGAAGCCAAACAAGATCTTGAGCTTTGCCGTCATTCCGACCCCGACGTAGTACTTGACGGAGCGGTCTGCAAAGCGGAGGAGAGGGCCGATGATGCGCTCCTTCCGCCACGGCATGTGGTAGGCCCACGCCGCCAAGCCGCACGCGACGCAGAGGCCGAGGACGAGGCCGGCGATGCGGCCAGCCGCCGCGCCGCGCGGAGCGCATACTTCGCAGGTGTCGCCGTCGACGAGGTGGTGCTTCTCCGCGACGCAGAGCTGGCACTCGGGTCCTTTGAAGTCCGAAGCGCAGTACTCTGAGCCCGCCTCCACCATCCTCCGGCCTCTCGCCACCGGCTCGCTGCCGGCGCACCGCGTCTTGCCGGCATTGGCATTGCCGCCAAAGAGGCGGCACTCTGTCAGCACGGCGGAGGAGGGGCTGGCGCGCCAGAAGCCGCGCAGGAGGACGAGGGAAGAAAGGGTGGTGTTGTCCGGGCAGGCAGCGTTCGGCGGGCAGGGCTTGCAGAACTCGGTCGGGGAGGTCAAGATGTCTCCTGGGTCGGCCGAGCTGTTCCGCAGATAGTAGTCGTCCATGCAGATAGAGCAGATGGTGCTGCCGCTGACCGAGCTGAGGGGATGCGGACATAGATTGCAGAGGCTTTGGCCAGCGTTGGCGGCGTATTTGCCAGCCACGCACTCGTCGCACGCGACGCTGCCTTGATTCGACGAGGTGCCGGGAGGGCAAGACTCGCACTCGGACTGCCCCTCTTTCGCGGCGAAAGTGCCAGGCGAGCACGGCGTCGGCTCGATGCTGCCCGTGGAGCAGGCGCTGCCGGCGGGGCAGGCCGTGCACTCACCCGCGGCGGAGAGGTTGGTGGCGCGCGAGTAGCTGCCAGCCTCGCACGGCAGCGCCGCCGCCGCGCCAACAGCACAGTAGCCGCCCGCCTCGCACGGCTTGCACTCCGTCTTGCCGCCCATGTCCTGGTACGTGCCGCCGGCGCAGGGCGTGCACTCGCCCTGCCTGGTCTGGTTCGTGTACGACCCCTTGGTGCACGCCGTCTGCTCGGTGGAGCCGGTGGTGGCGAAGTGGCCCGGCGAAGCGTCGGTGCACTCGCTCGCGGCGGTGAGGTTGGTCGCGGTCGAGTAGGAACCCGCCTCGCACGGCAGCGGCGCCGCGGCGCCCACGGCGCAGTAGCTGCCCTGCTTGCACGCGCGGCAGCCCGTAGCGCCCGTATCGCTCTGGTAGGTCCCGCCCGCGCACTTGTCGCACGCCTCCATCCGCTCGGTCGGCGCGATCGTGCCCGCCGCGCACTGCGTCGGACGCGCGGCGCCGCCCGGACACGACGAGCCCGCCGGGCAGTCGAAGCAGTCGGGGATGCCGTCGCCGTCCGTGACGTCGGCGTATGTACCCGGCTCGCACGCCGCAGGCAGCTCGAGCGACGCGCCGACCGGGCAGAAGCTGCCACGCTTGCAGCGGGTGCACTCCTCGGCGCCACTCGAGTTCTGATAGAATCCCGCGGCGCACCGCTCGCACTTGGAGAGGCCGGGTGTGGCGGCGAAATGGCCGGGCTCACACGGCGAGCACGTCTCTCTGCTTTCCGCGCCCCGCGTTGCGCTCGCGGTGCCGGCGGGGCAGAGCTCGCACGCGGCGCTCGAGTTGGAGCCGTTGGCCGGGTTGAAGCTGCCGGCGGGACACGGCTCCCAGACCATGCGTGTGGCGGCGCCCGCCTCCTCGCAGTAGCCTCCGCGCGGGCAAGGGTCGCAGGCGGCGAGGCCGACGTCGGGAGAGAAGGAGCCCGCTGCGCAAGGAAGGCACTCCTCCTCTCCCGCGAGGGGCTGATACTGGCCCGGAGCGCACGGGATGCAGCTCTCGCTGCTCGCCGCGCCGAGGGCGGGCATGCGAGTGCCGACCGGGCAGGGCTCGGGGTCGGCGGTCCCCTCCTTGCAAAAGTGGCCCCTGGTGCACTGGCCGCTGCAGGAGGAGTCGGTGAGGTTTGTCGTTGCCCCATAGTAGCCAGCGGAGCAAGGGTTGCACTCGGGGACACTGAAGTCGCCCTTAAAGGAGCCCTCGGCCGGCAACCAGCTGCCCAAGCGGCATACCCAGTCTATCTCCGAGTTTTCAGTCTGTATCGTGATACCGTTGTTGCCGGTGAAGGAGGCGTTGCTGATGGAGGTTTGTTCGTGGTTTGTCAGGTACAGCACCGAGCCTGTTGAAGCCGAGTTGTTGATGAAGTCGACACCCGCGATGGAGAGGGACTCGCTGTTCCAAGCGTAGACGACGCCGCCCCACTGCGGTTGCGAGGAGAGAGCGGGGTGAGGCAGGCCGGCCCTCTTGCGACGCTACTGGGCGGCTAGCTCTACGCGGCGCACATCGCCAGCCGAGCAGCCCGACACGTCCGAGCTGGTTATCGAGACCGCACCGCTGTCGTACGCGGAGACGACGCCGCCCCACTGCGGTTGCGAGGAGAGAGCGGGGTGAGGCAGCCGTGGCCCTCTCTACCTCTCGCCCCGCTGCCGTGCGGTGCTGCAGGGCGGCGGCTAGCTCTACGCGGCGCACATCGCCAGCAGAGTCCCTCACGACCGACTCGATGATCTCGACGTCGCCTGCGCGGTTCGCGTACACAACGCCACCGAAGGCCGCCCTCGCGTTGACGAGGGTCAGCCCCCGCAGGGTGAGGCTGCAGCCGCCCGAGAGGTAAAAGAGCCTGGTCTCTCCCTGGCCGTCGAGCGTCGCGCCCTCGCCGCTGCTCGCGACGGTCACTTTGATGGATGAGGTGCAGCTGATCTGGCTGCTCAGCTTGAACTCTGCACCGGGCGGCAGGTAGATGGAGACGTTGGCAGCAGTTGAAGTAGCGTCCTCGATCAGGTTGCGGAGCTCGGTCTCGGTCGCCGCGGCGACATAGCCGGGGGAGAGCGGCGGCAGCGGCTGCAGCGGCGGCGGTGATGGCGGTGATGGCGGTGATGGCGGCCAGCAGATCTGACGGCAGAGGGAGGAGGGCATCAGAGAGGAGACGGAAGGGGAGCGAGAGGCACCAGGGGCACACCTTCCAGCCCGACTTGACTACGATGCCATCCGATCGCCACTCGATGACGCCGTCCTCCGCCACCGCGCCACTCGGCCCCGAGGTGCCGCAGTACGTTATGCCGTTGACGGTGAGATAGTCCCAGCTGCAGCTGCTGTGCGCCTCCACATCAAAACCGATCACCTCCAGCCCGACCGGCGGCACACCGCTGATGGTGCACTCCTCGTTGATGCCGTAGCTGTTCGGGTAGTTTGGCGACGCGGCGCACCAGCCGCCGTCCGTGAGCGAGCACGGGCTGCTGACGTTGACGGGCGGTGCCGCTGGGGTGCCCCATACGCCCTGCAGGAAGAAGAGGATCACAATGCCAACTCGGAGAGCACGCGTGCTGGAAAGCAAGGGTACGGAGATCTCTGCGTGGCTGCTGCGCTCCACCCTCTTCTTCTTGACCTGCCCACGCAACGGCGGCTCAAGGCACGCCGCGAGGAGCAGCGCCAGCACGGCCGCACAAGAGTGGAGAAAGAGCAGCGAGGCCACATCGACCTCTGAGAGGGCCGTGGCGGTCGTGAAGCTCTCCTCGAGTGAGGGGTCGCCGATCTTCGTCGCGCCGGAAGTCTCGTCAAATAAGGGGGCGAGCTCGGCGTAGGCGCCGATGTTGAGCTTCATGGAGGTAGTCGGGTAGGTCTTACCGATCCCGATCTCGACGTTGGAGTGGGCCGTGGCGGTCGTGCAATCCGCCTCGTCCGTCGTGGAGCCCGGGACAGGCTTGTTCTGTGAACGGGGAGGGGCGTGGGGAAATAGGGGCGGAGGCGGGGGACGGCGCCCAACGGAAGCCACCGATGTGGGGCCGAACGGTGTGGGAACGGGGGAGCGAGGG
>NW_005200264.1:86499-90955 GCF_000372725.1 Emiliania huxleyi CCMP1516 | reverse complement strand
GGGCGAAGCGAAGGCGAGACAAGACTGGGCTCACCGCACGCTAGGGACGGCGGACCAAACAGACAGCTAGCTAGGTAGGTGGGGCGGCAGGCGAGGGCTGCCGGCAAGCAATGAATTTTTGTGAGGGGGAGAGGGGTGAGGGAGGTGGCGGCGGCGGAGGAGGGGGCGGGGAAGGAGGTGGGGAGGGCGGCTGGGGGAGGGCGGGGGCGGGGGCGGGGGCGGGGAGGGGGAGGGGGTGGTGGGGGGAGAGTGGGGGGCGGCGAGGACGCCCGGGCGGAGATGGAGAGGCGGGGAGGGCGGCGGAGCATGCCCCCGTGAGAGAGGCCAGACGGTGTGTGAGAGAGCGGAGAGTCGCACACCTTTGTGTCCGTCTCGTCGGCCTCGCCCTTGGAGTGGGCCGTGGCGGTCGTGCAGACCGTCTCGTTGCTCGTGGAGCCCGAGGTCTTGATCGGATCCTCAGAGACGCAGAGCTCGGCGAGCGGCTGCTGCGGCGGCTCCGCGCACCACACAGGGGCGCCGCCGCCGCCGCACGTGAGACCGACGGAGTTGGCGGTGGAGTCGGCGAGCGAGACGTCGCCATTCTTGACCGCGCCGGCAGCCTCGCCAAAGGAGGCGAGCTCGGCGTTGGCCGCGGCGCCGATGGGCTGGACGGTGGTCGGGGCGGCGGCGCGCGAGGCGGCGCCGCTGAACTTGGAGATGTTGAACGGGAAGGAGAAGGTTGGATGGAAGGTGGCGACGTCCGGCCAGGCACCTAACGGCGCCCACCCACCCCCGAGGACGTCTTGGTGGAGCAGGAGCTCCGCGGCCTTGTTGGGTTTGCGCGAGGCAGACGCCGCGAGGGCGAGCGTCGGCGCGTCGGTCTCGAGCTTGATGTGGAAGTCGGTGCGGTTGCGCGTGTCGATGAGTGCCCCCCCGCGCCGCGGACGGGGGCGAGAGGCGGCGGTTGAGGGCGTCGCGAGAAGAGCGAGGGCGAGCATGGCGGCGTGCAGCAGATGTAGGCGGAAGACAGATGCACGAAATTGAGATCGCAGAAAAAAAACGCGTGCCCTGTTGTTCAGGGCGGCTCGCACAGTAGTGTGTGGAGGTGTGGTGTGGACGCGAGAATACTTAGCTCCGCCGTTCATGGAGGTAACCGATGCGAGTGCGCGGCGCATCCCCGGCGGCCGGTTGCTTCCCCCAGGATATTAGTCTTCTCTCTGCATGCGGGAACACCCTCGGGCGGCCGGGTGGGGCTGCGGCTGGAGCTAGCATGGCTCGATAGAGCCGAGACCCCGTGTTGAGGCGGCGCTCCTTCGGGCGGCTTTTTAGAGTCGGGAGATATTCGGCAGATCTGTCATGATCTCCCGATCTCATCCCAGTGATGGACGTCCGTACGTCCCTTCGTAGTAGTTGTGTTTCGGACGGCCCTTCGTTGTGTTATCCCCGTCCGCCTGCGAGACTGACTCAGTCGCTGGCGGCCGCAGTCTGAGGGCCCAACTTGAGAATCGTGCTTTTTGGGGTTAGGGATGAAGGCGAAGGACCGATTACGGTGAAGGACCGCAGGTTAGGGACCGATCGCCGCCGCTCATGTGTCACTGTGTACGTCATGTCAGTCTTGATAACAAGTACGGTCGATCCGTCAAAGCGATACACTCGTCACGATCACGTTGGACGGCTGGCACAGAGCTCTGTGCCGGCACACACAGCTCACAGGAAGAGCCGTACGGCAAGAAGAGCTCGATGGGGAGCGAGAACCGTCAGAGGAGGTTCAGGGGTAACCTGAGTCCTCCGTGACGCGCTCAATCGCTCCCAAGCGGGTGGCTCTCGAAAATCGTCGATATCTTCCGAAAAGACTGCTCTTGCCGCAGAGCACGAGGTAGAAAGGTGAAGAACAGCCAGGCTCGCGGACTGGAGTCTGGACACCAACGCGGTATGGGTGGACGCTAGACAGACGATGACGACACGCATGAGCGACACACAGACACAAAACAGGCTCACAAGACACACAGCCAGCTGGCTGCCACACACCCTGAGGCCTGAGTAGGCGTACACATGACTCAGGGCCACATCCTCCCTGTCTTGGTACGAGATTTGCCTCTCGCACCCCGTCTGTTTTCCCGTTTCCTTTTTTCTCTACACAACACCCTCTCTTTCTAAAACTGCGTGGAAATCGTCAGATTTTTGGCTCTGAGCCGAGTCTGAGGCTGGTTTGGGCCCAAAATCAGCCAAACTTTAGGCCAAATCGTCAAAATGCCGGGAATTTTGCGGAGAAGCCGTGTAGACCTGGAAGTTACCCTGCGACCGCCTGGGTATTTTGTCGATTCCTCAATTTTGCCTCAGATTTTGCCCCAGACCAGCTCTCAGACTCAGGGAAACTCGCGAGTTTCCAGAATGGAGCACCAAACACCCTCTGTTTTCCCTTGAAATTTCCGGAAACGCAAAGTGCTGGGGACCCTCTGTTTTCCTTTTTGTTTGCCGGAAAACCTTGTACATCCCAATCCCTGTCGCCCCCCCCAGCACTCCAAGGTGCCAAAGGAACAAACAAGAGCACAACAACACAACAGACGACAGGAAGTAACATTTAGGCTGTACCAGGTTTTCCTCTCGCACCCCGTCTGTTTTCCTTTCCTTTTTTCTCTACAGCACCCTCTCTTTTCCTCTCTATTTTCCCGGGAAAACTCCGTGGGAATCGTCAAATTTTGGGCTCTGAGAGATTTACAATCACGACTCTCACAGTGATTTGCATTTGGGCTCGGCAGCTTGTTAGCCTCTTGGGCTCTGAGCCGAGTCTGAGGCTGGTTGGGCCCAAAATCAGCCAAATTTTAGGCCAAATCGGCAAAATGCCGGGAATTTTGCGGAGAAGCCGTGTAGACCTGGAAGTTACCCTGCGACCGCCTGGGTATTTTGTCGATTCCTCAATTTTGCCTCAGATTTTGCCCCAGACCAGCTCTCAGACTCAGGGAAACTCGCGAGTGTCCAGAATGGAGCACCAAACACCCTCTGTTTTCCCTTGAAATTTCCGGAAACGCAAAGTGCTGGGGACCCTCTGTTTTCCTTTTTGTTTGCCGGATAACCTGGCTGGTACAGGCCAAAGTAACATGTGAGACTAGCTAGAGCAGGCTTGCTCCGCCTCTAGCAATCTCGCCGCCCGGCGAGGCACGGACGAGACAAGGGAGGATGGGAGAAAAAATCTCAAAAAATAAAGAAAACAGACAACTTCGCGTGTTTTTTTTAGAGGAGTTGCAATGGTCGACGTCGAGGAGAGCCTCGAGGAGAGCCTCGAGCGCGCGGGCCCGAGCACCCATCGGCTCCACATCGACGGCCTCCCATCAGACGTCAGCGACGCCGAGCTCGCACGGCGCTTCACGCCATTCGGCGAGGTGCGCGAAGCCAGCGTGATCCGGGGCGCCGACGGCGCTTGCCGCGGCTTCGGGTATGTCTCGCTGCACGCAGCTCCGCCAGAGGTGGCGCGGTGCATCAAGGCGTACACTGGCACGCGATGGCGCGGCAAGCGGCTCGCCGTCGCTCCCGCCAGCGAGGACTACATGACGCGTCTCAAGCGGGAGTGGGAGGAGGCAGCGGAGCAGAGGCGAGCGGAAGAGGCTGCTGCTGGCGCTGCCGCCGCCGCGGCCGCCGCAGAACGACCAGCAGCGCACGACCCGGCCGCGACGCTGCGGCTGCGGCCGAGCCGGCATCTCGACCTCGTCGAGGCGACGCCGGGCAAGAGCAACCGGCATAGGCGCAGCTTCCCGCCTCTGCAGGCCGAGGCGGAGGGGCGGCGGGCCGAGAAGCTGGCGGCGGGGAAGGGTGCGCCGGCGGGCGAGGCGAGGGGGGCGGAGCGGGTCGGCGCGGCGGCCGAGGCGCGGCGGCCGCTGGCCGAGAGCGGGACGGCCGGCGGCATGAGCCAGCTCTGGGCTGCCTTCGGAGCCTTTGGCGGCGGAGAGAGCAGCGATGCTGACAGCGGCGGCGACAGCGGCGGCGGCGACGCGGGCGGCGACGCGGGCGGCGGCGAGGGCGGCGGCAGCGACGCGGCCGGCGGAGAGAGCGAGGGCGGCGAGGGCGAGGGCGGCAGCGAGAGCGAGGGCGAGGGCGGCAGCGAGGGCGGCGACGCGGGCGAGGCATCGCCTTGTGCTGCTGTTGGCAAGCTACCGACTGCTGCCCCGCGGCAGTGTGCCGTGTCCCCACCTGTAGGGCCCCGCCGACGAGCCCCCCCCCCGTCCGCCCCTCCCCGGCGGCGGTGGCGGCGACGAGGACGGCCAGGCGAAGCCCGTGCGGCCGGCGGCGGCGCCACGCGCCGAGAAGAGGAGGCTTGGCGGCGGTGTCCAGGTGGCTGTCCAGGCGGCGGCCGCAGACTCGCGAGGAGGCTTCGCTGGCGACAAGTGTGGTCACGCACTACGCTCTGCCGACTCGCGTAGGCCGCCTTGCTCGACGAGGCCGAGGAGGCGGCGGCCTTTGTGCGAAGCACCTCGCTCGCCTC
>NW_005200264.1:83810-85998 GCF_000372725.1 Emiliania huxleyi CCMP1516 | reverse complement strand
GCTCGGAGCAAACTTCGGCGCGTTGGAGGGTCGGTCCACCGGGCCGGATGGGGGGTTTTGTCTGGAGGGGGGGGCGCGCGGCTCTGAGGGGGAGGCTTCGGGCGGCCAGCCCTACGAGGGGGAGGGCCACGGCCCGACCCTCGAAGCCGCGCCCGGCCGGCCGCCGGCGCGCGACTCCCCGCCGAAGGGCGACTCGCCGCTCGTTCGCCCTTCCGGCGCGCGAGGCAAGTCGCGCCCCACTCCTCCCGCCTCTGCTGCTGCCCCTACTGCTGCCCCTACTGTTGCCCCTGTTGCTGTCCCGGCCACGGCCAAGCGAGCGGCAGAGAGGGCGGGGAGACGAGCAGAGGAGCGAGCGCGCCCGGCGGCAGAGGGGTCGGCAGCGGCCGCAGCAGAGGAGGGCGCACAGGACGGCGTCCTCCCGCAGGGCAAGGCGGGCAGCAAGCGAGCGGCGGCGAGCGCTGCAGTGCCGCCAGACAGGCCCGCAAAGAAGCGCGGCGCGGCGGCGAAGGGCGGCTCGGAGGGCGCCGCCGCGGCGTCGAGCGGAGCGACAGTGTCGGAGAAGCCGAGCGCGGCGCCGGCCGTGGCGGGCCGGGTTCGGCTGCGCGGCCTCTTTGTCGGCGGCAGCAGTGGCGGCAGCTTCGCGCTCTCCAGCTTGGTCGGCGGGGCGGAGGGAGGGACGGAGGGCGGGACGGAGGCAGACTCGGCCGAGCAAGCCTTCTCCTTCACGTTTGGCGACCCCACGGCCCCCGCCCCCGCCACCACCGCCGAAGCGCCGCCCGCCGCCGCCGCCGATCTCGCCGCCGCGGCACCGCCCGCGGCCGCCGCTTCCGAGGCGATTCCGTGGGCGGCGGCGGAGGAAGAGCCCTTCATGCGCACCGCGCCGGCGGAGGAGCTGCTGCGCAACTGGCGGCGCGGCCGCAGCGAGGCGCGGCAGGCGTACAAGAAGCAGCACCAGGATGCGGTGCGGCAGCGGCGCAAGCAACGAGCTTCCGCGAAGCGGTCGGGGGCGTGAGAGAGCAGGCGAGAGCGGTGTCGAGAGGTCGGCCATGCCCACGTGCACGAATACCTTTCACAGCCGCGGCGATGCACAGCTGTGACCTGTGGAAGAATCAAGGCTTGATCCTACATCCTTGGAGAGTGCGGCTCAGCTTCAGGTGAGTCCCCTCGGCTACCAACCCCGGACCCAAGACACACAAGCACAGACAGTCGAGAAGGGAGAGACAGCAACATGCGATGACGGCCTCTGGTCCCTTTCACAGCAAATTCCTCTGTCCGCTGATTCCCCTCTGGCCCGGCGAGGAACGGCGACGGCACCGACGGTCGGCCACAGCCGCCCGCTGCCACAGCTGTCCGATGGCGTCTGTGCTGGGGAGATTGGGGTCCGTGGCCCGCATGGGCGGCTCGCTGCTCGGCAAGGTCGTCTTCACGCGGTCGGCTGCCGCCTTTGGCGCCGGCGCGCTCACTGCGATGCCGATGATGTCGGGCGAGGACTTCTTCTACTACTCGTTCATAACAGACAAGGATCCGGACGCGATCATCGACTTCTACTCGACGGAGGACTTCCTGCAGATCCTCGGCATCTTCCCCTTCGCGCTCCACTTCGTCCTCGCGGGCGTGGTCTGGGACCTCGAGAAGGAGAACACAAACACCGTCTACCAGGCGCCTCGAAAGCCCTCTCTCGGGCTCCTCGCGCGAAGCCGGGCCGCCCGTGGTGGGGCAGCTCGCGTGCGCACACGTCTCTCAGCGCACCCGGCCGCGCGCCGCGCCTGCCCTACCCCATCCCCGCCTCCCTTCCTCCGCCTGAGCCGCAGCCGCACGCCTTGCGTGAGCGCCGCCGGCGGCCTCACTGTCCCGCCTCGCCTCCGCAGTCCATGGAGATCTCGTTCACGCTCGAGGAGGAGGAGGATGACGACGGGGTGGTCGGCTTCTTCCAGAAGCGCGAGCGCTTCAAGAACTTCATCCCGCTCACCTCCTTCCTGCTCTGGGATCAAGTGCAGTGCTACGGGTGTCGCGAGAGAACACACAGCACCGACTCTCGCACTGCACGCACTCCTGGGGCCTCACCCCTGGCCCATGAACGGCCGCCGCCCCGCCACCTCCTGCTCTGCCTGTTCGCACGGCGTACGCGGCGCCGCGGCGCCCCTCACACACCCTTATGGAGTGGTTAGCTTTCAGGCTTGCGCTTGAG
>NW_005200264.1:82201-83710 GCF_000372725.1 Emiliania huxleyi CCMP1516 | reverse complement strand
CTGGGGGCTTCCCCCCTGGCCCATGAAGGGCGGCCGCCCCCCCCCCTTTTTTTTTTCTTTTTCCCACGGGTTTCGGGGGGCCGGGGCCCCCCTCACACCCCCTTTGGGGGGGGTTATTTTTCAGGCTTCCCCTTGAGGTTTTTGCCCCTTTTTTTTTTTTAGTTGCCCCCTTTTTTAGTTAATCCCGGATTTTTTCCGCAAAGTTTTTTTTTCCCCCCCCCCCCCCCCCTTTCCTTTTCCCGGTCCCCCTCCCCCTCCCCTCAACAGCACACCTTGGGCCGCGGGTTGGCTCACCCCCGGCCCGAGGGCGCCTCTCCAACCAGGTACAAGCGTCGCGAGGACGAGACTGTCGAGGTCTTCCACCGAGGTGCCCTTTGGCCCTCCCCCCCCCCCCCCCCTTTCCGAATCGCCGCCGCCTCCTCTGCCACCCACTTCGCCACCACCACCGCACCTCCTCCATCTCCTCCTCTCCTCCCCCGCGTGCTGTGCGCGACGTGGAGACGAGACGTAGCCGAGATGCAGTCGAGATAGAGCCGAGATGCAGTCGAGATAGAGCCGAGATGCAGTCGAGGTGATGCACGAGACGGAGCGAGCACAGGAGCCGACAGGTAGCCGACAAGCAGCCGAGGCAGCCCATGGGCGGTCGAGAGAGATTGCCCAGCCCTCCCACAGAAGAGCATCACACGAAGAGCTTCCCACGACGAGCACACACCGAGCACACACCGACGCGGCCGCCCGCCTCTGTGCCGTGCCGCGCCCACGACGCCCACGGCGCGTCCGTGACACGCCCACGCCTCCTCCCCTGCCGTACTCCCAGGCGAGTACTTCCATGGACCGATGCCCATCCGGCTGCTGATCGGGCTGCACGCGCGCCGCGCCGCCGCACGGCCGCCGCCCCGCGGCACCACCAGCGACGTTCGGCGGCGCCGTGCTCCCCGCAGGCGCGGTATGTCATCTGGGCGACGGAGCGCCACATCAACTCGCGGCTGTTCGCCGGGGAGGCGCGCCTGATCACCCGAGAGTAGCCGAGATGGGACTCCTCACGTCGCAGCTGTTTGCGGGGGAGGGGGGAAGGGGGGGCGCCTGTTTCGCCGAGACTCTTTCCAGCACCTCTCCTCGCAATCGCCCCTCACCGCCCCCTGGCAGTGAAATCTGTGTGCGAGTGCGTCGTCCCTTCCAGCGCCACGCCCTTCCTTGCTCTTCCCATCCCGCCGCCGCCCTCAGAGTAAGATCTCCCCACTCCATCCAAAAACACAACGGGCCCAAGACGAACAAGCACCGCCTCTCGAGGTTCTCGAGGTGTATATCCATTGGCCGCGTTGGGTAGCTAGGATTGGTGTAACCCGAGCCACGGAGGCGTGTTTTCTGACGGCCGACCGTCAGTGCGCGGAGTTGCCCCTTCTCCGACTGCCCCGGCTAGTTCCCGAGGTCGCGCGGGGCTGACCCCTGCGCCCCCCGAGACCTAGCACGGTACAATTTAGCGTGGAATATGACCGCCGCAAGCGGCGT
>NW_005200264.1:80128-82101 GCF_000372725.1 Emiliania huxleyi CCMP1516 | reverse complement strand
GCACGACCAGCGCGGCACATCCCCGCCTACGTCTTCACGACTTCCTCACCCGCCTCAAGTCCGCTCTCGCCCCAAATACCCCTCCCTCACAGCACACTGGCACGACAAGGGCGCGGACTGGCGCACACTAGCACAGACATTGCCCAAAAGTTCACCCGCCGCGCCGCGGAGCTTCCTCTTCTTGATTGACGCCGTGACTCTCTTAGGCTCGCCCAGAAGATCGCCATCGACGCCGGCAAGATCGCCGCCGGCTCCGACACTGCAGAGGCGGCCGCAACGCCTCGCACACACCGCCGCACAACGCCCTCGTTTGATTTCTCTCTTGTGTCGATGCACTCTCGCTCTCGCTTCCCCCCCCCCCCTCCCTCCCTCCAAAGAGCAAGCCTCTTTTGCGACACCCTTTCCTTTTGTACCCACTGCCACCTCTCTCCTCTTAGGCGGAGCGCGCCCTGGCGCGGCTCGAGAAGATGGCGCGCCTCGACGCGGAGGTGCGGCTCGAGCTGCAAACGGGCGCTTGCCGACGGCAGACTATCGAGCATTAGGCGCTCAACAACGAGGAGGCCTCGCTCAGCACGATCCGCAAGGCGAACCTCAAGCGGTACATGTCCAAGGTCGAGGTCGCCAACCCCGAGTCGCAGAAGGCCATCGACGGCGCGCTCGCCTCGCTGTCCAAGACGTCGGAGGGCCAAAAGGCGATGGGCGCCGCGTTCCAGGAGCTGCTCGCGCACCCGGAGATGAAGGCCCAGGTGGAGACACTCGAGCCGCGCTACGGCGGGATCTTCAAGATGAGGCAGGTGGAGGGCTTGGAGATTGGGGAGAAGGAGGAGGTGGACGCGTAGACGACGGAGGGGCAGGTTGGGAGTGCTCTGTTGCTAGCTCTGTTGCCTGTATGATTTGGCCGCCGCCGGAGCCGTCTGGGTATATGTGCCAGAGAGAGAGAGAGAGAGAGAGAGAGAGAGAGAGGTAGAGAGGGGGGGGCGGTGGAGGGGACAGGGCTGCATCCCTCGAGCTCGACGTCCGAGCGAGGAGTCCCCTCTCGCCTCTGGTGCGCCGGTGCTTGCTTTCCGCCGGGCGGTTGCGATGGGCGCCCGCTCGCTCGTGGGGTTTTTGAGAGATGCTAGCACTCTGTCTCGGTCTCTGTGTTGTGCGCGAGAACTCCTGCGAGTCCGGGGCGGCTAAGATTACCGTGTATGCTACAACATTCTAGTCGACAGCCGACAGCCGAGAGAGACTCCGCGCGCTCTCGAGGCGCCTACCCCCCCCCCCTCCCCCCCTTCACTCACTCCCGTTGCCCAGCCATGAGCTCCGCCATCGACGCATCGAGGATGCCGACGGCGCGGTCGGCCTGCTCCGCAGAGACGATGAGCGGCGGCACCAGCCGCAGCACCTTTTCGCCCGCGGGCACGGTGAGCAGCCCGTTGCGCATCGCGGCGGCGGTCAGCTGCGCGGCGGTGAAGCCGCACTCTGCCGTGAGCTCGACGCCGAGGAGGAGCCCCCAGCCGCGGACCTAAGCGTGAGGCCGCGCGCGTCTGACCGTGGCGCGGCCTCCGAGTCGCGTCTGGCGCGCGCGATAAGTTTCGGCTCTCGCCTTCCCCTTGGGCACCCCGTGTTGCGTGTCTGACGGTGTCGCCGTGCTTTCTTTCGGTTTGGGGCCCCCGGGGTTGTACTCTTGGGTGAGTGCAGGGACGGGCCATCCCACTCACGGCAAACGGGGTGCTCTCACGCCACCTCGGCGATGACGCCCTCCCGCTTGGAGCGCAGCGCCTCGAGGCCGGACACGAGCTGCGCCGAGCGCGCGTTCACGTTGGCGAGCACGCCGTCGTCCTCGATCGCCTAGGGAAAAGGAGGGGGGGGGGGGGGGGGTTTCAGGTAGAGCCCAGCGTTGGTTGGCGAGCATAGACGATGCCTCCTGACTCCAGACCTCCCCACACACACAGAAGGCCCCCTCGAGCTGGTTTGGGGAGGTCGGTGGG
>NW_005200264.1:73680-77278 GCF_000372725.1 Emiliania huxleyi CCMP1516 | reverse complement strand
TGCTGTCGAGGGGCGGAGGATGCGGAGCGGCGGCTGCGGAGAGCCAGTGCGGTGTTGGACTGTCGCGCGCCATGGATACCTCACAGGCACGGGCCGAGGCCTGGTTGGGTGTGATGGGCGCGCGCTTGTGCGGCTGGTGGGAGACGCCCGGTCCACGGGGGGAGGAGCCGGCCGGTCTATGAACCGCCGACGGGTGAGAGAGGAGGAGCCGGTGTTTGGAGTCAAGGAGACTGCGCGGCGCGGTTGGCAGCTTCTCTCGCCTTGTCGAGATTGCAGGTGGCGACGAGGCGCTGCGCGAGCTCGCCCTGCTCGGGGATATAGTACAGATTCGACACGTGGTTCACCCGCCCCATCTGCGCCGCCACCGCCGCCGCGAGCTTCGGGTTTGCGTGGCCGAGTGTGCACGTCGAGATGCCGGCTGCAAAGTCGAGGTACCGCCGGCCGTCGAGATCAACGAGCTCGCAGCCCTCCCCGCCAGCAACCGCGAGCGGGTACCGGTTGTACCTGCGTGGGATCAGCGCGCGGTCGGCGAGGCCGCGGGCCCCACACGGGTTGCAGCCGGCGCACGTCTTCATGACGGCCGCGTCAAAGGCGCCAGTGTCGTACGAGGTGCCGACCGGCGGAGCGGTCGCCACGCACGTCGGTGGCCGCGCGCGCGCAGCGGTGTGAAGCGAAGCGCTGGTAGCGAGGACGAGGAGCATTTCGCGATGAGGAGTCGGTGGTCGGCTGTCGCAGCGTGGCAGCCGGCGCATGCTTGAATTCTTTTCTTCGGTGGCGGCGCTAGCGGGTGTGTGTGTGTGTGTGTGTGTGTGTGTGTGTGTGTGTGTGTGTGTGTGTGTGTGTGTGTGTGTGTGTGTGTGTGTGTGTGTGTGTGTGTGTGCTAGAGATGCCTTTCGGGGCCCAGAGATAAAACTTCTGATGCCATGCGTGACCTAGTAGTGTCCGCAGCTATGGGCGTGTCCACGTTTGGAGCCAGGTGTGGTGTGGACGCGAGAATAGCTCCGCCGTTCATGGAGGCAACCGATGCGAGTCGACTGGTGTGTGTCGTCGTGGTTTCGTATCAAGAATACTCACTCACACGCTCACACTGGGCAAACCAGCCGATTTCCCTCCCGCTAAATCATCACGGCCCCGTAACACCCTCCGCGCGCGGTCAAAGGCTTCCCAGGGCCGGTCCATGACATGAACCGATAGACACAAGCAAAAAAAACCGCACCTCTAAGCTTCTCGGGCACCCCGAGGCCCATACGACGCCCCGGCGGGCCCCGGCGGAGGTCCGGCGCGGCGCTCCAAATCCGCACTTCGCGAGCTTCTACGGGCGTTCACGCGGCCTCTCCGCCTCGTGAGGCACACCCCACACCCACCACGAGTCCTGGGGCCGTGGGCGGACCTCTGGCCGCGGCGCCCGGAGCTTTGGTCGTCGAATATCGGCCGCCAACTAGGCCATCGAGCGAACGTGTCCGGAGAGGCTCTCGGATGGGTCCGGCAGCGGTCCCATGGACCCAGAAGCTCGCCCCGGCGGAGCACTCACGGCTCGGCCCCCGCCCCTGGTCACCCAGACGTGCCCTTGGACAGCCGTAGGGGCTCGGATGACGACGTTGGCGCCCGCGACGACGCCCTCCCCGACGACGTCGCATCTGGGGACTACTCGGCTGAGCCCTGGTGTCGAGGTGTCGAGGCCCGGTGTCGAGGGTGTCGAGCTGCTGTCGAGCTGCTGTCGAGGGATAGAGGTGTCGAGGCCTGTCGAGGCCTGTCGAGGCCTGTCGAGGCCTGTTGAGGCCTGTCGAGGCTGGTACCATGCTTGACCGTGTCGAGGGGTGTCGAGGGGTGTCGAGGGTGTCGAGGGTGTCGAGGGTGTCGAGGGTGTCGAGCAGGTGTCGAGTGTTGTCAAGGGGTTTTGCGTCTAAGGTGTCGAGGTGTCCAAGGTGGCAGGATGCAGTTGCAGCCCATCAACAAAACTTGGGCAGCAGTTGCAAAGCTGTTTCATCCCTTAGTTGCAGCCTCAGTTGCACCCTGTTGATGTAGCACAACCTGAGCACAACCAGTATACTCTCTGTGGACATTTGAGGACATCAAGTGCCGGGAGTCATTGCCACTGTGCACAAAGGTACTGTGCAGGCGCAGCACCGCAGCAGCGTCGCCGCTGCAGCAGCGTCGCCCCTGCAGCGCCACCGGCGCACAAAGCGCAACTGACCACAGCGCTCATGGCCCATTCTGGTGCCATGAGTCAGTGGACATTGCCACTGCACAAGGTGCTGTCCAGCAGCTAAGGGCTGCCAGTACCCCATCGCAGCAGCGTCGCCGCCGCTGCAGCGTCGCCGTTGCAGCCGAGCGTCGCCAGTGCACAAAGCGCAATGGACCACAGGTCTGCACTCATGGCACAAGCTCACTGGTGTGAGGATTCATTGCCACTGTACAAGGTGCTGTGCAGCACCTGAGGGCTACCTGAGTACTGCCATGTTTGCTGCATCAACAGGGGTGCAACTGAGCTGCAACTTGAGCTAGAACTTGAGAGGCTGCAACTCAGGGATGAAAGTACTGCCAGCCAAGTTTGATTGCTGCTGCAACCCTGATTTCTAACTCTGACTCCAATGGGTCTACATCTCTGCTGTGTTAGGATCATCAGAGGTGTCGAGCGGTGTCGAGCGGTGTCGAGCGGTGTCGAGGGGTGTCGAGCGGTGTCGAGGGGTGTCGAGGGGTGTCGAGGTGTCGAGTTTGGCACCTTGACACGGTCGAGCATGGTACCAGCCTAGATGGTGTCGAGGGGTGTCGAGGGGTGTCGAGGGGTGTCGAGTTGGTCGAGTTGGCATGGGGTGTCGAGGTGTCGAGTTGGTGTCGAGTTGGTGTCGAGGTTTGGTGTCGAGGTGTCGAGGCCAGGGCTCAGCTACTCGGGCGCGGCGGCGCGGATGATCACATGGATTGGGACTCTGAGCGATGGCAGAGGCCTTTTACTGCAAACGAGGACGCCCCGCGTGCCGCGAGGCCCCGTTGGCCGGGAGTGGTGAGTGGGACCATAAACAAGCCCTATATCCCCTACCGCGACCAGCCCACACACAGCCCAAACCGCTGCCAAACTGGCCCTGGTCACGCAGGCGGGGAGGCTGCCAGGGCGCCCAAACAATCCCTCACGAACGCCACACGGGCCATCACGGCCCGTCCGGCGGCCCGAGTGCCACCCCACACCCGCCCGACGCCCTCAGCCAGCCAGCGCCCACTCTGAGAGGCTTCACCGCCGCCAGCGCGCCGAGCGCGCCGCCCTCTCCTCGCGCCACACGGGCCCCTGGCCGCACGCCCGAGAGGCGGCCCATAATTTGAGTCGAGACGCGCCGCCGGCCAGCCAGCAGCTCGCCCGCCACCCGCAGAGTGCCGCCGCCGCCCCCAGCCCGCACTGGAGAGGCTCTCCCGGCCGCTAGCCGCTGTCGCGTCGCCCGGCGGCTGCGCTGGCAGCGTGGCGGTGAGGGCGGTGGGGGAGATGGCGGCGGCGGGCTGGGCAATGGCGGTGAGGGAAGTGGCGGCGACGGGGGCGGGGGTGACGGTGGCGGCGGGCTCGGTGGCGGCGGCGAGGGCGGCGGCGGCGAGGGCGGCGGCGGTGAGGGCG